>NW_027332424.1:15282395-15283709 GCF_000442705.2 Elaeis guineensis
GTGGTCCAACAGAAGTTCTTCGACTGCTTAAGAGTTTGAAAAAAGGTAGGCACCGTTCGACCGATCTTGAGACGAAGCAATTCAAAGCTGCTACTCTCCCAGTAAGGCACTGAACTTCCTTTATTGTCTTCAGGATGGTCATTTCCTAGATGGCACGAATCTTCTCTAGATTTGCTTTGATCCCGCACCCCGATACCATAAAGCCCAAGAATTTCCTGAGGTTACTCCAAAAGCGCACTTGGCTGGGTTCAGCTTCATCTTGTATTTTCAGAGGGCGCTGAAGGTCTCCTCAAGGTCGGCGACGTGGTTCATTGAGGATTTACTTTTTATAAGCATGTCTCCACGTAGACCTCCATATTGCAGCCGATCTGCTCTTTGAAGATTTTGTTCACCATCGTTGATAGGTCGCCCCTGCATTTTTGAGGCCAAAAGGCATGACCCTGCAATAATAAAAACCACGGTTAGTAATAAAAGTAGTTTTTTCTTCATCCTCCGATGCCATCCTGATTTGATTGTAGTCGAAAAATGCATCCATGAAAGTGAGAAGCTCATGGCCCAAGGTTGCATCCACTAATTGATCAATTCTGGACAGAGGGTAACTATCCTTCGGGCAGGCTTTGTTCAGCTTTTTGAAGTTTATACACATCCTCCACTTGCCGTTCGCCTTCTTGACGAGAACCACATTGGAGACCTAGTTTGGATAGTTGACTTCTCTGATGAACCCAGCTTCCAGAGTCTATCAACTTCCTCAGCTATTGCTTTCTGTCTTTCAATGCATGACCTTGGATTTTTCCTTCATCGGCCGATGTTTGGGATCAACAGCTAGACGGTGTTCCATGACTTTCGCATCAATCCCTGGCATGTCCATCAGAACCCAAGCGAAAATATCCATATTCTTTTATAGAAAATTGATGAGCTGTGTCCGTACCTCATCTCTCAGGTTGGAGCCGATCTTCACCACATGCTCCTCATTCCATCGTTCAAAGAATTGAGAATAAGATCTTCAATCGGCTCACCCCATTCTTCGGTAAGATCATCGTGGGTGTCTAGTCCATCAACCGGACAGGGGTCAGACTGACCATTTCTTTGTAGGGCTATGTTATAGCAGTGTCTTGCCAGGACTTGATCTCCTCTGACCTTTTCTGACCCCTTGGGTAGTAGGAAATTTCAATTTCAAATGGTAGGTCGATACCACAGCTTAGAGGGCATTGAGGTCAGGTCGGTTGAGTATTGCATTGTAGGCAGACGGCGCCCTTACTACCAGAAAATCCACTTACGCTCTAGATTATTTCGGGTTCCGACCTGCAACTACGG
>NW_027332424.1:15283809-15434371 GCF_000442705.2 Elaeis guineensis
TCCAAACCACCTTCCATGTAAGAAAGAAGAGAGGAGACCTTTTGTGAATGTGGGAGAGACCTGGGAGAGGGCTTTTGTCACACAAAATAAGAGGAGATTGGCGTTGAATGAGAGAGAGGGCGTGGGGAAGGCTTATGTGGTGCAACGTGGAATCCTAGTCTTACTAGGATTCTATCTTATGACTTGTTTTAATTTGGTTTCTCAAACCAAATCAAATCAAAATTAGATCAATCCAAATAAAATAGATCTTAACCCAATTAAGAATCTAATTTAATCAGATTAAATTAGATTTAAATCTGATTTAATTTTTTAATCAAATTAGAAATTAGATTACCCAAGTCCTGGTTGAACTAGGACTAGTTTTTCCTTGCACTTGGCTTATCCAATAAACTAATTGGACTTGATCCAATCAAGCCCAAACAAATTTAATTAAATCATATTTAATTAGACTTAATCTCAGCCCATTGGCTTAATCAAATTAAGCCAATTAGCAATCGAATTGCTAATCGATCCTCCCGCAACACTTGCATTGGGTTAAATGTCAATCGTATTGATCATTTAACCCTAGAACGATTCTTAATCATTGATCAACCATCTGATCGGATCATGAACTCTAATGTGTGTGACCTCATAGGTCCGAACCTAAGCTGGTAGCATAGAAACAAATTTCTGTACCAATCAAAGTGACCATCTAGCAATGGTACCCGATGACCAGATAGGTCAATGTGTAGAACAACATCCTTAGAACCCATGCGGATATAGTTTTCATATAATTCATCCCCTTGACCAAAATGATCATAGGACACCCCAGATTTTAACTGTCAACTCTGATCAGGTTGTCCACATTGTATTTCAAAATATCAAATCCATCTGATGGATTACCCTGGCCAAGATTTTGCTAAATTGAAATACAGTGACTCATTCTTCTCCAACTCTTAGAGTGGTCAATTCCATCTCGATCACACTCTGACTTTGTAAGTACTTGACTGTGCCCAGAAGTTTCCATCCTTGAATTAGAAATTTAGTTAGTCTAGTACCAAACACAGTGAGTTGCTTGCAAGTCACTGAGGCGATCTCAAGTCTAAGGGACACTTATACCTATATCTCATCAGAGACATTCTCGACAGCAGAATACTCTGAGTTGGTCACGTTCAATGATGATGTATCAGTATATCTCACCTGTATGCCATACCAGTGTCTCCACACTCCTTGGTTAAGAGGACAACCAACCCATATGGCCTACAGCGACCTATGCTCGATAGAAGCTGTCGTCCTTATTAACAGTCTATCATTTGGTCGTGAATAGTTTTAAGGACTAATCGATAAATCCTCTCTTTATCGAATATAAATATCTTAAGGACTTCATCATAACAACAGAGTTCATTAGAAGATGAAAGCTTATGATGAAAATACCAAATATATTTTATTTATTAACAAATCAATTACAATACTTGGTTGCTCAACCGTCAACAGCATGACTATTGGTTTTATGGGACACATTTCTCAACATGAACAAGACTTACTCTTATATTTTTTTTCTCAAAAATCTAGAGTTGAAACCCTACACCTCACACTCGAGAGGAAGAACACTTCCTCTGTTTCTCATGCACGGAAGCCCAACCCACTCTCAACTTTTCATGCCCCAACTCTCAGGTTTCTTATGCCAAAAATCACTACTAATCTTATATAAAACTGATCTCTTCTTAAGGGTGGAGTCCCATGGAAGATAAGGATAAGAAAAGGTAGTTTCGGTTCAATTTTAAATATTGATTGATCTTTATCATCAATTTAAATTATATTTGAATTAAATTTTGAACCAAGCTTTATCCTTATCTTATGAACTTAGAGAGGGTCAATCAACATTAGAATGGTGCAAAAAATCTCATGCAAAAATATTTTATCGAGGAGAAAGCTGATGGCGTGAAGAGAAGAGTCCAACTCAATTTGGACTTTAAGTTTTCATTCAAATTCAAACCCATTTGAACTCAAATTTAAATCAATTAATTTTTAATTTAAAAATAATCAGATGTAAATGTAAAAAGCTTCTAAGCATAGGAAAAATTTATATAAATTTTTTTTTCACATGAAGAATAAGAGGATGCAGATAAAGGAGGCGTAAGAGATTTGAATTCAAATTGCTTTCTCATCCAAATAGATTCTTAACCCAATCAAATTAGGTTAGATCTAATTATATTACTAAATCTAATTTAATTAAGTAATAAATAGCTTAGATTAAATTATAATCAAATCAAAAATTAATCGAGCTCAAGTTCTGATCAAATCAGAAATCGAACACCCTTAGCGATTAGGTCATCTCATAACCTAATCTGGTCAAATCAAATTGAATCCAATTCAATTAGATTTGATCCAAACCTCAATGATTAATCAAACTGAGCTAATTAATAATCTAATTACTAATCAATTCTCTATAATTCATCAATAATTAATGAATTGATGTATTATAATTTTTGCACAGGGTTAATCATCAATCAAATTGACTACTTTACCCTAGAATGATTCTTAATCGTCGATCAACCATTGATCAGTCAAAAATTTTTTTTGAGTGTGACCTCATAGGTTTGAGCCTAGTCAGTAGTATAGAAATAATTTTTTTATACCAATCAAAGTGATCATCTAGCAATGATATCCGACGTCCGGATAGATCGAAAGATTGCGAAACATCATTCAAGAACCTATTGGCATATGGTTACTATATAATTCATCTCTTTGATCCAAATGCTTAAGGTGACCTAAGATTTAACTGTTAACCCTGATATGGTCATCCATATTATATTTTAATTTTCAAAATCTATCACATGGATTACCCCAATCGAGGTTTTATTAAATTGAAATACACTGATATATTAACTCCTACTTATTCGAAGGGGTTAATTCTATTTTGACTCACACAATGATTTCTCAAGTACTTGACCATGCCCAAAAATTTTTCATCACTCAATTAAAAATTAAGTAGTCTAGTACTAAAGCACAGTGAGTTGCTTGCAAGTTATCGTGGTGATCTTAGATTGAAGGGATACTTATACTCATATCCTTCGCAAGCTACTCTTGATAGTAGAGTGATCAACAGTTGATCACATTCAGTGAGATTACTCCTACATCTCACTTGCATGCCATGCCAGTATCTTCACACTCTTTGGTTAAGAGATAACCAACGTATATGGCACATAACGACCTATACTTGATATAGCTATTATCCTAATAATAGTATATCATTTGGTCGTGAACTTAAATTTAAGGACTAAACGATATATCCTCTTATATTGAATCAAATAATCCTAAAGACTTCATCACATAAAGAAATTCAAAATAAGATGAACATAGTGATGAGAAAATCAAATAATATTTATTAATTCAATAATTCATATACAATTACAATAATAAGCTCAATCATCAACAAATTGACGATTGGCTTTGGAACATAATTTTCAACAGAAAGATCTTGAGAAGCATCTTATATTCTAGGAATAAAGGTCTATAAAAGTAGATCTAAAAAGATGTTAAGTTTGTCACAGTAGCTATACATAGAGAAAGTATTGAAGTGGTTCAGCCTAAAGAACTTTAAGACGGGTCTATTATCCTTCAGGCATGGAGTTCATCTCTCCAAGAAGATGTACCCTAGCATATCTAAGGAAATATAGCATATAAGCAAGATCCCTTATGCTTTTGCTATAAGGAGCCTCATATATTCTATGCTATGTACTCGACTTGATATCATTTTTGCTGTGAGTGTCATAAGAAAGATATCAGTCAAATCTAGGTGAGAAGTACTGGATTGCTGTGAAGAATATCCTTAAGTACTTGAGAAGGACTAAAGATCGCTTCTTGGGCTTTGGAGGAGGAGACTAACGGGTATAGGGATACACAGACTCAGACTTCATGACTGACATTGATGATAGAAAATCTACATCAGATTTTGTGTTCCTATATAATGATGGTGTGGTTAGTTAGAAGAGCTCCAAGCAACCGATCATTACAGATTCCACCATGGAGGTAGAGTATATGGTCATGTTGGAGGCTGCTAAGAAAGGATTCTGGTTCAAGAAGTTCATTGTGGAGTTGGGTGTGATACCATCAGATGTCATTCCACTCTTCTGTGACAATAATGGTGCCGTAGCATTAGCTAAGGAGTAGAGATCTCATCAAAAATTCAAGCATATCGAGCGATGATTTCATCTGATTCGCGAATACCTCAAGAAAAAATTCATCGAGATATAAAGAGTCGAATCCATAGAGAATGTGGCGGATCCACTAACCAAACCGCTAAGCTAACAAAAGACTGAAGCTCACCTTGAGAAGATGGGGCTTAGGTACATGACCAATTAGTTTTTGGTCAAGTAGGAGTTTGTTAGATATATGTCCTAAAAGTCAAATTGACTGACACATGCACACATTCTAGAGGCATAATTTTTATAATTGAATTTTTGAAATCAATAAATTTGGATTATTTTTCATTCATGTTGTGTTTAAATTGTATCCATGAATCATCCGAAGAATTAATAGATGATGATGCATATTCTCAAGAGTTGAAAATTTGAGACATCTGTCATTAGTAGCTAATTCCTAAATACTCCCGATCGATGGATCGTCATGGGGATGGTGATTGATCCAGATAGATTGATGCATGGATCGCTTTTCTTCATGGGTATACGAGTCTCGAGTCTATAATATGGATATTGGAGTGAGAGTACAGATGCTTGATAGAGATCAAGCATACCGAGCTTGATCAATATGAGAAGTCACGAGGATGGCTTCTCACTCATCAGTGACTTACTCAAAGTTGTAGTTGTGTAGATATTTTTTTGACCTACGATGCTTTGACTGTTCATAGTGGAGTTGTTGTAGTTTAACTGTATGATTACTTGGTTACCTAGCCATTCAAAACCTTATAGTGTATGTTGGCTATAGTAGATCTATTGTAGGAATAGGGTGTACACCAAGATAGGATCTGTCAACTTTGGTTGACAGGGAGAGGTCCTATACAGTTCTTGAGACTGAGTCCTAAAATCCATGGCCATGGTAGGTGAATGATGGAAAAAATTTCCATAAGGTTTCATATAGACTCAAGTTGATTGAGTCCAATATATGATGGATGAATGGATTTGATGAGTTATCCTTGACCTGCATCTTGTCGGGACTCTTGATAGAAGATCCGAACTATTCGATAACTGCACCTAGAGGTTTAATATTTTATTCTATTGAATTATTACTATATATTACTAGTTATCACTAGTATATAGTGAGACTCATCGAGCATCATCCTGATGATCGATGATCCTTGATTGGTAGAGTTGGAAGTGTTCCAACCCATTGAAAGAAGTTTTGATGATATTATGATGGAAATCACAATATATCTCACTATTAGACTAAATAAAATCTATAAAATCACACACAAAAGTGATCTTTGTCTGATCAGATCTTTGAATTATGATTATGAATCATAATAGAAAGTAATTATCAATACGATTGATAATGCAAAAATTATAATTAACTAATTCGTTAAGTGTTAGTGAATTATAGGAGGATCAATTGGCAATTAGATTGCTGGCTGGCTCAATTTGATTGAGCTATAGGATTCTAATCAGATCTAATTGAATTAGATTTAATTTAATTTGGTTTAGATTTAATTAGATCAAGCCTAATTGGATTATGAGATCTCCAATTACATATGGAGATCAATTCCTAGTTTGACTAGAACTTGATTGAATCAATTTTCTAATCAGATTAGGGTTTAATTCAAATTTAGTTAAGTTTCTAATTGGACTAGAAACTGATATAATTTATTTGCTAACTAATTCTAATTTTGTTAAGATTTAATTAGATTTAAATTAGATTTAAATCAGCAAACAAATAAATCCTATTTGGACTAGGATTTTTTTTTGATGCCACCTCTCTCCTTGCACTACCTAAGCCTAACGCCAAATCTGATTTGGTGTGTGGTTGGATCAGCCCAATCATCTCCACACCATCTCTTTAATGTCCATTTTTGGTTGAGATTAAATTTGATTTGATCTGATTTTGATTAGATCAAAATAGGACTTCCAGTTTGATTAAGTTTCATCTTAATAAACGTAGTCAAACTCTAAGCCCTTTAACCCTTGGACACCATCTATACATAAGGGGCCTTAGAGATGTGGGAGAGCATCTAAAATCCCACCATGGGCATCAGGTTTTGGGCATAAACAAGCTTGGGGTGTGAGGTTTTAGAGAGAGAGAAAAAGAGAGAAAGGTTCTCTCTTCTTGTTTTCTTCTTCCTCCTCTTCCTCCTATTTTTCTCCTCCTCTTCTCCTTATTCTCTGAGAGGGTCTTAGAGAGTTGAAGAGGATCTTCAATCAGCCATCAAGGAGGCATCTTCTACAAGGGAGCTAGCATCTCGATGAAGACAAAGGCTTCTGATCGGATCGAAGACTTCGTATGGATACCCATAGAGGTCGAATGCATGTGCGTCTCTGCAGGAATCTCGCTCTGTCAAGAAAGTATTCATCTAATCTAAATCTGAATTTTTACTTTCAGTATCTTAATCTTGCATGTGATAGATCCTAGGACATCGATAAATTAGATCTATTGAGTGTATGATAGATTAAAAGAGTTTTATTCTAGGGCTAAAATTTTTCCACTGCTCTTTTTTTTTTTTATTTCAACATGCACATATGGGAGATGAGGTTCCCTAAAATTCTTTTAGTGGCATCATCTCTTCTAGGGTTGAATGATGGCCCTTGGATCCTGGAGATTGCTTCTTGGCCATTGATCATGACTTAACCCTTCGAGTGGCTGCACTTAGCCCCTTAGATGTCTAACTTTTGCTTTGGGGTTGAGCCAATTGAAGCCTAGATTAGCTTGTACGTGTCCAATCTTCTAATTCCCTACAAAAGAGACCGAAAAGCATCAAATTCTCAATAATAATGATCAATTAATGACAAATCAGTGCTTCTAACATCCTAATCATGTGTTGATTAATTTTTTAGAACATAAGAGCGATAATTGATTATTTGCAACTGTTTCTAGAAGTAAGACTTCGAGAATCAAAGTAGACACTATGAAAATGTGGTGGACCCACAAACTAAACCATTTTACTAGTAGAGGACCAAAGCACATCTTGAGAAGATGGGGCTTGGATTTGTGGTAGATTGACTTTAGTGCAAGTGGAAGATTGTTAGATGTATGCCCTAGAAGCCAATCAGACTGATACATTAATTCTTTCTAGGATATAATTTTGTACTTGATCTAATTATTTAGGATAGTGAATTACTATTTATATAGTGTATGTGTCCATAAATCGTCTAATGAATTAACAAGATATGGTATATATTCTCAAGAGTTGAGAATTTAAGGCATATATCATTGATAGTTGATTCATAAACTGCTCCCAATCGTAGAATCATCATGAGGATGATGATCGATCCAGATAGGTTGGTACACGGATTGCTCTTTTATGGATAGATGAGTCTCAAGAAAATAGTTTGGGGATACTAGAGCGAGAGTGCAGGTATTTGTTAGGGAACAAAGATACCGAGCATGACTAATATGAGAAGTCACTTGGATATCTACTTACTCGTTAGTGACATTCTCGATGCTATAGTAGCGTGAGTGATTCTTTGATCTGCGATGCCTCGACTATTTATAATGAGGTTGCCATAGTTTAACTACACCATAACTCGATCTTCTAGCTATACAGAGCCTTGAAGTGTATATTAGCTGCAGTAGGTTTATTGTAGGAATAGGATGTGTACCTAGATGGGATCTATCGATCTTAGCAGAAAAAGAGAAGTCCTATGTGATTCATGAGACTGAGTTCTAAAAGTCTTTGGTTAAAGCAAGTATAAGTACTGAAAAAGAGTTTCTATAGAAATTCACAAATAAACTCGAGTCGAGTCAATCTTACATATGACAGATGATGGGTTTGATAATTTTTTCATAATATCCATCTTGTAGGGACTCATAGTAGAAGAACTGAATCACATGATAACTACACCTAAAGATTTGTTACTTTCATTCTGTTGGATTATGACTATATACTGTTAGGTGTCACTGATAGATCATGAGACTCATTGAACGTCATCTTAATGATCGATGATCTTTGATGGAAAAAGTTAAAATTATTTCAATCTATTGAAAGGAGTTTCAATGATATTTTGATGGAGATCAAAATATATCTCACTATCAGATAGAATAGAATCGATGAGGTTACACACAAAAGAGATCCTGACTGATCGAGATGTCGAATAACGATTTTGAATTGCAATAGAATTCAATTATCAATTTGATTGATGATTAGACTTATATGTAAATATTACATGAAGGACTTACTAAGGGTTAGTAAGTTATAGGAGGACTAATTTATAAATATTGCTTATTATTTGATTTGATCAAATATAAGCTGAATTAAATCAGATTGGATTTAGTTTAATTTGGATTTTCTAGTTCAAATAGAATTTGGACTTAATTTATAATTGAGTTTGACTCAATTTAGAATCAAATTGGTTTCAAATTGGATTGAAATTGAATTAGAAAATCAGAGTCCCATTAGATTGAGACTCTCTCCCATTATCCATGCATACACTACAAGAAAAGAATATTTTTATGATAAAATTATTTATGATATAAATATTTTCTTCACCACTAATCATATTTATGATGAAAAATAAAATTTATTATAAATAATAAAATATTTATGATGAAAATAATTTTTTAGCACAAATAGTTGCCTATCAGTGATGGAAAAATTATTTCATCATAAATACATATTATATATGATGAATCTTTTCATCATAAATATTACATCATTTATTTTAATTTTAAATTTTTAAATATTTATGATAAAAATATTTTCATCATAAATAATTTACATATTTATGATAAAAAATATTTTTTCATCGATAATAAGATTATTTTCAATGAAAATATTTTTATTATCAATATTTAGAAAAAAATAAAAAATTTAAAAATTATAGATTATTTATAACTAAAATATTTGATCATAAATAATCAAGTATTTATGATGAAAATTATTTTTTATCATAAATATTTGATTATTTATGATGATAATATTTTCATCATAAATAGTAAAAAAATTAAAAATTTAAAAAAATCAAAAATTACTGATTATTTGTGATGAAAATTTTTTATCATAAATAAGTACTTTTTATGATGAAAAAAATTTATTATAAATACTTGATTAATTATGATGAAAATATTTTCATCACCAATAATTAATAAAATTAAAAATTTAAAAAAATCAAAAATTACTCATTATTTATGATAAAATTTTTTTATCATAAATACTTGATTATTTACTATGAAAACACCTTCATCATCAATATTTAAAAAAAAATTAGTAATTTAAAAAAATTAAAATTTGCTTATTATTTATGATAAAAATTTTTCATCATAAATAATCGAGTATTTACAATAAAACTTTTATTTTTATTATAAATACTATTTATTTATGATGAAAATATTTTTATCGCCAATATGTAAAACAATTAAAAATTTAAAAAAAATCATAAAATTTAAATTCTTGATTTTGTGTAAGGTAACTGCATCTATTTTTTGTAGCAGCTGTATACATCTTTTTTTCTTTTACATGGTAAAGAAGCAAATATGAGTTATGATTCAGATCAAACTTTTCATAGGTAAAAAATATATGAAAGTGTGTGATATTCGTAGATTAGAATGAATAGATCTTTTTGAATAAAATGAGTGATACATTTATTTACAATGTAAAATTTATCTGTTCATTACTGTCACTGTTACTAGTGATATCAATAAATCTTTCTGATGGAATATCTACCTTAAGCTGCATGAAAGGAGCATCTTTTCATATAGAAATCATATAGTTAAGAAGTGCATTCTATGAAAGAATAGTACCCTACAAGCTAATCACATGGATGATGTGAAGGAATTTTTCTGTATTTTCTTTCTACTCATTTGCATGACATTAGTTATTTTATTTATGAGGTATTATATTTTATCATTTGCTGTATCATATTTTTATAATTATGATAAATCTCATAGATTAGGGTAATAATTTTAGGGCCATGATGAGATCATACCAGTGAAACCTAAAATCTGGATATTCTCAATCTAAATATTTTCAGTCATTGGATTATTGAGTCGGAGATCGATGATACCGATAAGACTGGTATATCCTATGTATGCTCGATGGAGAGGATGATTGATCTCACAATCACTTATGTGGTGACACTAATACAAGTATGTAGGTGCTCATTAGAGAATGAGTTCACTAAACAAACTCACAGAAAGAACATCTGATGGAGCCTTACAACATATCGACAGATGGTTCTCCAATGGAAGTGGTGCATGTGATCCTTTGATCTAAGATCACCATGGTACCTTATGTATATAGATCTTTACTTTGATTTATTCTCTAGTATGCCACTTTGAGATGTGTGTGAGATATTCTGGGTATGGTGAAGTATGCATGGAGGTTGTGAGTGGTCAATAAAGAATTGATCACTCCTAAGAAGAGAGAATATTCTGTGTGATCTCATAGGATGATGACTCTGAGAATCTTTGGCCAAAACTGGGATGAACAGTAGAAAAAATTTTTACTGATTCATCAATCAAGACATCATCATCAGATAGAGATACATATGGATGGATATTTGGACTTGACATGATTCCATGCCTATGGCCTGTCTGGGATGTTGTGTGATCAAAGGATTGAATTGCACGATAACTCACCCTGAAAAGATAATTTTGATATTTTTATCAAATTTTAAATCTTTTGAGTAGTCATAATACATTACTAGATATCAATCTTGACTTGTGGACTCATCAAAATTAAAAAATTTTAATTTAAAAATCAATTAGAAAGAGTCCTAATTGATTGAGACTCTTGAAGTAACCAAATCTAATCAGATTAGGGTTATGTCGAGAGTCTGGGTCTACTGCTGGCTAGATTTGGAACCCAATAGGTTATACACAATAAGAATTTAATCTTGATCCAATCTATTTAGATTATTATAAATCCAATGGATTAATTAAATTTCTAGCATATAAATTAATCCAAATTTTCAATTGAGTTCAGTGCAAAGGTGTTTGTGCTAACCCTTGACTTATTGCCTTGACCTAATGTGATTGGGTTTGAACCATCTAATTGTTAGGTGGCTGATCTGATTTTTATGGAAGAGTTTCATAAGAAATAACTTTCCTCCACACTAAAACCACAAGCCAAATAAAAGCTCTACCCTATTTAATTTAGGCATTAAAAAGAGGAGTCCTTCTCTTCTACTCCTCTTAAAATCCTTACCATATTCCATGCATTTCTTTTATTTCCTCATGTCATGTCATGACCCTTGGGAAGTATGGACATAGAAGAGAAGGAAGAGTCCTTCTTTGGCAAAGAACTTGAATGCCAAAATTAAATGGGACGTCCTCTCCTTTTGTGCGTTGAATGGAAGAGTCCATCTTATCTTGGACTCTTGAATTCTCACGCATTCCCTAAATTCCATGCATCATAAGATGGTGTTTTATTTTTTCTACATCGAGGAGTCATCCTTCTACTAATAAAACTCTTCTAATTCCATGCCATCCCTTTTGGTTTTCATGCAAAAAATAAATGTATGGCATGTAAGAATTAAGGGACGCAAAGAGTTGGCACCCCTTAAGAAAAATCATGGCACCTCTTCATACCTTATATAAGGGGTGCCCCATAAGGGATAACATGCAATCCAAGATGGCTTTAGGTGTGGGATTAGGTGAGAAAAAGATAGAAAAAATCTAAAAAGGAAAAGATAAGGAAAAGGGAGAGAAAAATAGAAAGGAAGGGAGAAAAAAAAAAAGAAAAGCATGTGATGCTTGTCTTAAAATCAGATTGTTCATATGTTGAACATCAAATCTGATTTTTGTGTGGTGAGATCATTTGAGAAAAAATTTTTAGTGGTCCTAGTAGAGGTCTGAAAGGTATACAAGTGGTAGTGTAATCCATTCTTACGAAGAACGATCAGCAGTGTACTTGTGAAGAAGGCTGCAGCACTACATCAAATTGGGAAGGATCCTGATCAGTCCCATATGGATCACCATTGGAAGACTTTTACTTTGGAGTCTTGTGGTGATCTTAAGATTACCAGATCATCATCTTCATGTTTGTATATGACTTCTGATCTCTTCTTGTTATACATGCTTATATTATTTGATTACAATCATCAAGGTATTCCTAGAACTTTTATGCTCCAGTTGTCTAGTTTAATTGTTAAATTTATTTTTAATAGTTGAATATATATAAAAATTTTTAAAATTTATATTTCACTGCATCATCAGAATCCAACAGTGGTATTTGAGCAACCCTTGATTGATTCAATCAAATTTCATATTATTATTGTGATATAGATTAGATCCAGTTTATATTATATCAAAATTAGATTTTTTGATTGATATTTAGTTGATGTTCTTGATATATTTTTGTTAATGATAAAGTGTTATCAATCCATGATCAAACTTTGGATATAAAATTAAAAAATATTTATGGTAGTGCAGTACATGTAATTAAAAATTTTTATGTAGCAAAAATAATAGATTAAATAATTTAATCCTAATCATATGTATAAAATTTAATCTTAAACTACCATATCAAAATTTTTAAAATAAAAAATATGTATTTTAGAACTTAAAATAAAAATCATATCGATCTCATCGATGTTGAAATTTTAGATCTAACTATTAGATCTACCATAGGAATCAAAATAAGTTAGAGATCGTTACCAAATAAATTTTGATCTTGATCTCCTCTAATCCAATAGTTAGAAAGAGAGTTCCTCAGATCACTCATAGCCACACAAAGTCATCTGGCCTCTATAGAAAAATCCATGCGAAGATTGGTGCAGATCAGGGGCTCGAAGATGCTAGTCTGTGAATAACTTCGACAGCTGACCTTTTTCTTCCTCTACAAGCACATTGGACACTCTAAAATGATCGAAGATCTGGAGAAGGAAGAGAAGAGGAGTAGAAGAGGCTTTAGAAATAAAAAATCTATAAGAAAATTGATGATGGGATGTCCAAGAGAGGGGTCCCCTTTTTATAGATTAGGAATTAGGACTTTCCAAGAAAGGATGCCATGAATCAATGCCAAAACCCCTTTTTGGCATCCCCAAAAATTCAAAAAAAATTATTAGAATATGGATAAGAAATATAAAGGCTCACATACCAAATATTTCTTCAAAAAAATAAGAAAAAAATAATATAGCTCCAACAATATACCATATACGGAAAATCTCTTTTCTAGTCTGTATCTTATCTCTAATTTAGATTGCATTTGAATTAGGCAAGAGATAATATTATGACTCATTAGCTATAGCTAACCACCCTTATTGGATCCTCTCTTATGATGCCAAAAATCACAATCCAAATCTAATTAGGCATGAAGAAATTGGCATAGATCCAGATGTGGTGCAAAAGATAAGGATAGAGTCCTAGTCTGACTTGGATTCTTCATTTCTAATTCAATTCTAATCCAAATCAAATTTGGATTGAAATCACTGATAAAAATAAACTTAATCCAATTATAAATTTAAATATCTTATCAAATTCTTAATCCAATTAAAAATTAATTGAGTCCAAACCCTGATCGAATCAGGATCAAATTTCTCTTGTAATCGGGTTTAATCATATCAATCCCAATATGAGTCGAACTGAATCTAATTCAATTAGACGTATTCCAAAACTCTTTACTCAATCAAATCGAATCAATTAGTAATCTAATTACTAATTAATTCTCTATAAATAGTAGAGTCTCAGTCCCAGTGGGACTCTCCCACAGAGTCCTAGTCCAAGTAGGACTCTTCACCAGAGTCATAATCCAATTGGACTCTTCAACCATCAGATCTGATCAAATCTTCTAATACATATGATCCCATAGGTTCAAACTTAAGCTAGTAGTATAAAAATAATTTTTTATACCAATCGATGTAACCATCTAGCAAAGATGATCCAACGACTAGATGGGTCGAAGTATTGCAAAGCAATCTTCTAGAATTTACTGGCATACGGTTACCATATAATTCATCCCTTTGATCCAAATACTCAAGGTGATTTAGGGTTTAACTGTCAACCTTAATTAAGTCGATCACATTGTATTTCAACCTTTCAATTCTATTTCATAGATTATCCTGGCTAAGATTTTGCTAAATTGAAATACACTGATGCATATCTTCTACCAATTCTATTTTCAATTCCATCTTGACTCACACACCGACTTGATAAGTACTTGACTATACCTAGTATCCTTCCATCACTAAATTAAAAACTCAGATAGTCTAGTACTAAAATATAGTGAGTTGCTTACAGATCACCGTGGTGGTCTCAGGTTGGAGAGACACTTATACCCATACCCTTCACAAGCTACTCTTGACAGCAGAGTGCTTGACACATGGTCACGTTCGATATTAATGTACTCCTACATTCCATCTACATGCCATAACAATGTCTCCATACTCTTTGGTTAAGAAGATAACTAACTCATATGGCACACAACAACCTACACTTGATATCGCTATCATGCTAGTAATAGCGTATCATTTGATCGTGAACAGTTTTAAGGACTTAACGATAAATCCTCCTTTGTCAATTAATATATATAGTTCTAAAGACTTTATTACAAAACAAGAGTTCAAAGATGATCAATTTATAATAAAAATATCAAATAATTTTTATTAATAAAAATTCATATACAGTTTATAAGATGAGCACAATCGTTTAACGACTGACTTTGGGACACATTTTCTAACAACTCTCACTTGGACTAAAGCCAGTCGGTACAGTATCGTATATCCATCTTCAATTTATGGTCATCAAACTCTTTGATTCTGAGAGCTTTAGTAAATGGGTCAGTCAGGTTCTCCCTTCCATCGATCTTCTAAAGGTTGACATCATCTCGATCCACGATCTCCCAAATAAGGTGATAACGGTGCAGAATATATTTGTTGTGCTGATGGAATCTTGGCTCCTTGGCTTGAGCAATGGCTCTAGTATTATCGCAGTATAAAAAGATAGGGCCATCAACGGAGGGTGCCACTCTAAGCTCGTCGATGAACTTTCGCAACCATATAGCTTCCTTCGCAGCACCGGATGTCGTGATGTACTCTGCTTCGCAAATAGTGTCTGCCATAATATTCTGCTCGAAACTTTTTCAGCAAATTGTTCTACTATTTAGAGTAAAAATATAATCCGACATACTCTTACTATCATCATGGTCTGACTAAAAGCTGGAGTCGGTGAACCCCATAAGTTTCAAGTCAGTTTTACCATACACAAGCCAGTGGTTTTTTTCTGGATCAAACTAGTATCTACTCACTAATCCTAATGAGTATGTTATGTTTGATCTCGTACATGTCATGACGTACATAATAGAACCCACTGTCGAAGCATATAGAACTCTACTCATACATTCTCTCTCTTGAGGAGTAGTCGGACAATCTCCTTTTGAAAGAAAAATTTCTTGGCCTATCAGAAGATATCCTTTCCTAAAATTCTCCATACTGAATCGTTTCAGCATAGTATCTATGTACGTAGATTGGGAGAGCCTGAGCAGCCTCTTAGATCTATCCCTATAGATCTTCATCCCTAGGATGCAAGCTACTTCTCCCAGATCTTTCATGAAGAATTATGATGACAGCCACACTTTTATTCTCTGTAATGTAGGGACATCATTTTCGATTAAGAGAATGTCATTCACATACAATACAAGAAATATAATTATCGAACCATTTGTCCACTTATATATGCAGGGTTCTCCTCCATTCTTAATGAAGCCATATGTTCTGATCACCTTATCAAAATGTATGTTCTAACTTCGAGATGCTTGCTTCAATCCATAAATGGATCTCTGAAGCTTGCACACCTTGGACTCATCTGTGGATATGAATCTTTTAGGTTATATCATATACACCTCTTCATTCAGCTCTCCATTTAGAAAAGCTATTTTCATATCCATTTGTCAGACTTCATAGTCCAGATATGCTGCTATCGCAAGCATGATCCGAATAAATTTGAGTTTTGCCATAGGAGAAAATATCTCATCATAGTCAATATCATAATGCTGATGATAATCCTTAGCAATCAAATAGATTTTATAGGTCTCCACCTTTTCGTCTATGCCCCTCTTCCTCTTGAAGACCCACTTACACCCTATGGGCTTTACCCCTTCAGGTTGGTCAACTAATGTCCATACATCGTTGACCTTCATGGATCCCATTTTGGATCTTATGGCTTCAAGCTATTTATTAGAGTCAGATCTCTGCATTGCATCCATATAGGTGATCGGATCCTCATCATTCTCATTGAGTTCGACGGGATCCCTATCCCAGACCAAGAAATCTAAGTATATGTCCGATGATGTCATACTCTATCGAATCGTCTTAAGGATGTTTGTTCATTAGGCTCCAGGTTTGATGTTATCAAATTTAGTTCAGATTCAATCATTGGTGTCGGTTCTTCTACCTATCAAACTTCATCAAGCTCAATTTTAGAGGCACTTATTTCTTTACTAAGAAATTTTTTTTTCAAAAAATATGTCTTACTGCTGTCAAACACCTTTTGTTCAGTAGGTAGATAAAAGTAATATCTTCTTGTTTCCTTAGGGTACCCTACGAAATTATACTTATTGGACTTAAGACTGAGCTTATCAGTTTGTAATCGTTTAACATAAGTTGGACACCCCCAAACCCTAAAGTAAGAGAGGTTCGACCTACGTCCTGACCATATCTCATATGGTATCTTACTAATTGACTTGCTCAGAATATTATTGAGCACAAGACAGGCTATTTCAAGTACATATCCCTAAAAGAAGATCGATAGAGTTGTAAATCCCATCATGGACTGAACTATGTCCAATAAGGTTCGATTCTTTCTTTCTGAGATGCCATTATGCTGTGGTGTCTCTAGAGGGATCCATTGGGAGAGAATCTCATTCTCTCCTAGATATGTTAGAAATTCACTGAAAAAGTATTCACCTCCTCGGTCAGATCGAAGAATTTTAATATTTTTTTTCAGTTTGATTCTCTACTTCATTATGAAACTATTTGAACATTTCAAATGATTCAGACTTGTGTTTCATCAAGTAGACGTACCCATACCTAGATAGGTCGTCTATGAATGTAATGAAGTAGCTATATCCTCCTCTGGCACATATGCTTATGGGTCCACATATATCGATATGTATCAGACCCAGCACATTACTGGCTCATTCATCTTTTTCAGTTAAAGGTGACTTGGTCATCTTTCTAAACAAACAAGACTCACAAGTAAGTAACGATTCATAATCGTGTTTATCAAGAATTTCTTCTTGAGCCAACCTGTTTATCAAGAATTCATAATCGTGTTCATAATGCCAAAGATAGATATCTGTTACATCATCTATTTTAGGATGTTTATTTGAAATGTATATTACATTAAGCCTAGATACAATATAGATACCATTGTTCAACTATCCACGTAAAATTGTAACACCTTCAAAATGATATCACAAAAATTTTTCTTTATTGATATTTCATAATTTGAATTGGCCAAAGGGTCTACAGAAATAATATTTAAAAAAAAATTAGGACAATAATGACACTCATTAAGAACAATATACTGAGACTCGAATACAAGCTTGATGATTCCTAAAACTAGAACTGAAACTGATCTTCCATCTCCAACATTCAGGAATCTCTCACCTTCTCCAAATCTCCTAGTGACCTGAAGACCCTGCAATGAATTGTAAATATGAATAGGGCTTCCAGTATCCAATACCCAGGTCATTGTATACATAAGAGAGAAGTTACAAGGTGTTATTACATAAGTACCTTATCCAACAACTGATTGCTTTTTCTTCTTTGGCCTGTTCGGGTCAAGAGAAGTGATATACGGAGGATAATTCTTCTTCTAGTAATCCTGCTTCTTGCAAAAGAAGCACTCTGCCTGATTTTGATCAGCTTTGAACTTGAATTTTTGGGACTGACTCCCAGCACCAAGCACCTTCTTATTCTTCTTCTTTTTCTCTTTCTTAAAGGGACGATGACTATCCGAAGAAGATCCTCCCCCTAGATTCACTGTCTTTTTATGGAGCTGGTCATCTTTCTCAAAAGTCTATAGCAACTCCAACAGATCATGATAGTTGACTACAGGCTTCGTCATTCTGAAAAGACTGAGGAATAGCAGGTAGGACTTGAGAAGAAAGTTCAGGATAGCATCTTTTCCCAGCTATTCATGCAAGGTGAAGTTGAGTTTGCTCAATTTTTCAATCTACTCGATCATGTACAATACATTATCGATAATAGATGCACCCTCCCTCATTCGAATATTAAAAATAGTGCAACTAGTCTTGTGCCGCTCAACATCGTCAGGAGTACCAAAGGAATCCCTTAACACTTGAAGCATTTTCTCTGGCTAAGCTTCTTCAAACTTCTGGCTGAACTCATCATTCATAGAGGCCCACATGATGCAACGAACTATGGTGCAGTTGTTGAGCCACTTCAAATAAGTGTCTCGAATTGCTCTTCAGATGTTAGGAGAAGGCTCCTTAGGTGTCGGATCTGTTATCACATAAAGGATCTACTCGTGCTTCAGGATAATCTTTAATTTTCTATACCAATGATCGAAATTCGATCCGGTAAGCTTCTCACTATCCAAAAGTGATCGGAGTGACAAGTTTGAGGTCATATCTGTGCATACAAAGAAAGAACAAAACTTAATTAGTATATAAATTTATTAATCCTAAAGATTGAACTTTAGTATAAAAGTTCTCCTACTATTTTATATGAATTGGTAGCCTCTACCTCCAATTCAAGGAATTACCTTAATTTCTTAATGGGTACTAGAATCCACACAGACTACATATAGGTCCGAGGATGGCTCGGTCAACCTATATGCACCTATGGGTAGGTTCTCAACCAATTACTTTTCTAAATAACTTCTAGTCTTTAATTTAGTCCCAAATTTTATTTCAATAGGCGACGGGCCTCCATTGAAAATTTTGATTAGGTCAAACCATTAACATGAACCTACTCAGTGACTTTACCTAATGAGTGATCAGGCCCAAGGATGGCTCGATCAACCCAACCATCATCAGATAGTTCATCAGAGTCATCATATGATGAATGATAATTTCATCATTCTGAGAGAACATTAGATGGATGGCGCCTGCAATGTCAATCAGAAATAATGGACCCATTATCACTCACCTTAATGGGAGGCAATGATCTAGTTATCACCATAATTAGCTCAATTTAAGGACCTAATAATTTAGAGAATTTAATCGATTTAGAGGAGAGAAAAGAGAAGAAAAGATCAATCAGTAGACCATAATCCTCCTACTGACTTCACCAAGTCACTAAATCAGATTAGGTCATGCTGATTGAACTGGCACTTAGATCAGTCACACTGATCAACCTTAATGGCATGGGCTAACTCAAATCACTTAGCGATCTAATCAAAATTTAGTTTATCAAATTGGTCAAGTAAGTGAGATCGGTGGGAGGGTCTGCTAAGCTTGCCTTAGACACCATTGAAATAGCCAGGTAAGCCGCTCCCAATTAAAAACCACCAATCGAAATGCCAAACTTATCTTAGACACCAATTGATTAACTAATTTCAATTTGACCAACCTAATGATTCAGATTCAACTACTGAGCCACAATCAAAATCCATTTGGTCTAATCAAAGATATGGACTTGACCATCTATAACTATTGTACTAGAGAAATTTTGATTAATCTAATTCAATATTTGGTTAGACTTAATCAATTTCTCTACATGGTCAATCAATTTTTTGATTCTAACCTTGGGTCTAACCCAATTAAAGAGAAAGACCTAATTTGAGCTAACCCATGCCCCATATTTTATATAATATCATTAGATCTAAATCATAATTCTAGATCCAATCAGCTTGATACTTAATTCTCAATTAAGTTTTGCATCAACATGATTAAGATTTTGAGAATAATTTTTATGTAAATTTTTTACATCAAGTCATAAAATCTTTTAGATCAAATCTAAATTTTTTATGATTTTAGATCAAAATAATTTTGACTAAACAAGATTAGATGTAACTATCTTCGTAACTTGCATCACATACAACAACACTTAGGGTTTCAAGATCTAGGATTTTGCAAGAAAGTAAGCTTTCTCTTTTCACTTTCTTCTTTATGGGACCTCACAGTGGGACTCCTACATGCTATGAAGAGCATCCCATTGAATGAGAGGAGAGGGTCATGAAACCCTACTTGCTCCTATGATCGGACGGCCTGGTGATTACCCAATCCGAGTACTTTGCTACTTAAAATATTTAATCTAAATAACTAATAATTAAATATAAAAATAAACTAATTTAGATCTAATCTAAATCATAAATAATCAGATCTAATAACAAAAAATCAGATCTAAAGTCATATTAATTGATATCAAAACAACCTGATTCTGATACCAGTTGAAGAAAATTTGTGGTAGTGCAGTACATGCAATTAAAAAATTTTATGCAGTAAAAATAATAGATTAAATAATTTAATATTAATTTTATATATAAGATCTAATCTTAGACTACCACATCAAATTTTTTTATATAAAAAATATATACTTTATATATAAAAATAAAAATTACATCAATCTCATCGATGCTGAAATTCAAGATCTAACTATTAGATCTACCATAGGAATCAAAATAAGTTATAGATCATTACCAAACAAATTTTGATCTTGATCTCTTCTAATCCAATGGTTAGAGAGGGTGTTCCTCAGATCACTCACAGCCACACAAAGTCATCTAGCCTCTATAAGAAAATCCATGCGAAGACTGGCACAAATCAGGGGCTCGGAGATACTAGTCTGCGAACAACTTCGACAGCTGACCTCTTTCTTCTTCTACAAGCACCTTGGATACTCCAAAGTGATAGAAAATCTGGAGGAGAAAGAGAAGAGGAGGAGAAGAAGCTCTAAAAATAAAAAATCTATAAGAGAATTGATCATGGGACGTCCAAGAGAGGGTCCCCTTTTTATAGACTAGGAATTAGGACTTTCCAAGAAAGGATGCCATGAATCAATGCCAAAACCTCTTTTTGGCATCCCCAAAAATTCCCAAAAAATTATTAAGATATGGAGAAGAAATTTAGAGTCTCACATATTAAACAATTCCTTAATAAAAATAAGAAAAAAAATAACATAGCTTTAACAATATACCATATACAAAAAATCTCTTTCCTAGTCTGCATCTTATCTCTAATTCGGATTGCATTCGAATTAGGCAAGAGATAATATAATGACTCATCAGCTATAGCCAACCACCCTTATTAGATCCTCTCTCATGATGCCAAAAATCACAACCCAAATCTAATTAGACATGAACAAATTGGCATGGATCCAGATGTTGCGCAAAAGATAAGGATAGAGTCTTAGTTTGACTTGGACTCTTCATTTCTAATTCAATTTTAATTCAAATCAAATTTGGATTAAAACTACTGATAGAAATGAATCTAATCCAATTAAAAATTTAAATATCTCATCAAATTTTTAACTCAATTAGAAATTTATCAAGTCCAAACTCTGATTGAATCAGGATCAAATTTTCCTTGTAACTGGGTTTGATCATATCAATCTCAATCTGAGTCGAACTGAATCTAATTCAATTAGACTTGTTACAAAGCTCTTTACTCAATTAAATTGAGTCAATTAATAATTTAATTATTAATTAATTCTCTATAAATGGTAGAGTCCCAGTCTCAGTGGGACTCTCCTACAGAGTCTTAGTCCAAGTAGGACTCTTCACCAGAGTCACAATCCAATTGGACTCTTCAGCCGTTAGATCTGATCAAATTTTTTAATACGTGTGATCCTATAGATTTGAACCTAAGATAGTAGTATAGAAATAACTTTCTATACCAATCGATGTCACCATCTAGCAATGATGACCCGACGACCAGATGGGTCAAAGTATTGTAAAGCAACCTTCTAGAACCTATTGGCGTATAGTTACCGTATAATTTATCCTTTTGACCCTAATGCTCAACGTGACTTAAGGTTTAACTATCAATCCTAATTAAGTCGACCACATTGTATTTCAACCTTTCAAATCCATCTCATGGACTATCCTGACCAAGGTTTTGCTAAATTGAAATACACTGATGCATATCTCCTACCAATTCAGAAGGGTCAATTCCATCTTGACTCACACACCGACTTGATAAGTTCTTGACTGCATCTAGTATCCTTTCATCACTAAGTCAAAAACTCAGATTGTTTGATACTAAAGTACAGTGAGTTGCTTACAAGTCACAGTGGTAGTCTCATGTTGGAAGGACACTTATATCCATACCCTTCACAAGCTACTCTTGACAGCAGAGTGCTCGACACATGATCACGTTCGATGTGAATGTACTCTTACATTTTATCTTCATGCCATATCAGTATCTTCATACTTCTTGATTAAGAAAATAACTAACTCATATGGCACACAACGACCTACACTTGATATCGCTATCATCCTAATAATAGCGTATCATTTGGTCACAAACAAATTTAAAGACTTAACGACAAATCTTCCTTTATCGATTAATATATATAGTCTTGAGGATTTTATTACAATACAGGAGTTTAATGATGGTCAATTTATAATAAATATATCAAATAAATTTTATTAATAAAAATTCATATACAATTTACAAAATAAGCACAATCATCTAACGATTGGCTTTGGGACATATTTTTCAATAGAAATTCTATAATCTTTAGACTTGTGAGATAAGTTTAAGTTAGATCCTATGATCTAATTATCGATGGAATTGTTAATCCAGAACATGGGATGCGCGAAGTCTTGGAATGATACATTGGATGTATATTGCCAAGACTTAGGATTTGCTTGCATTTGATGCATTTACCTAAGATCCAAGGCTCGACCACCATATTGTTAGGCACTCACCATTATGGATTTTTCATCTTGGTTATTGTCCAAGGTATGTATGGAGCTAAAAAAAATTGTTCATGGAAAGGATGCATCAGACATGGATTAGAATTTTTGTCGATGGATTTGTTTAACTATAATTCATTGGTCTAATATGATTAGAATTAATGATTATAGGTTAAATCAAATTCATAGTTCTAATTTGATTAGATGTTATATTTATTTTAGATTGATCAAAATATCATTTACCTAATTTGATTAGGGTCTGAGTCATAATTGATCGAGTCTATGCTAACCTAATTGATTTAGGTTAACTTAAGAATTGATCAACCCAACTCAAATAGGATGACAAATGATTGACTTAAAATTAAATATTTGGGTCAAGTGTTGAACCCGAATCAAAAGTCTTAAATGGACTTTATACTCGAATATTTAAACATCTCCATTAACATGTTTATGAATGATATCACAATTAACATAACATGAGATATTTGTTATCATATTTTATAATTGTTGTTGGTGTAGAATTCTGTCGATGTCGGAGAAGCTGAAGTCGAGGGGATCGCGGTCGCTGTCGGGACCTGCAAGAAAAGTCTAAACTAGAGTTGGGGGTGCTCCGGCAAGACCCTCCGATACTCAAGTCAGTACTCTGCCTCAACAAAAATGAAGTACTCGAATGAAATTTTATCAGAGTTTCGAGATAGAGTTTAGAGCTTAGAGGAGAACGTATCTGGGAGGGTCTCTTTTATAGACGGGGGAGCGTAACCGCTTGACAGTGACGTCCGTAACTGCCTGGTAGTGGGCCGTTCAAGGCCATGTGGAGTTTGTTATGGAGGGCGGAGTGGGGTAGTGTCCCTTGTCGCGACTTCCTAAAGAGTGGTGGGGCCATGTGGAATCTGTTACAGAGAATGGAGTGGTGTCCATTGTCATGACTTGCCAGAGAGTGGTGGGGCCACATGGAATCTGTTACAGAGAGTGGAGTGGTGTCCGTTATCATGACTTGCCAGAGAGTGGTGGGGTCACGTGGAATCTGTTACGGAGAGTGGGATAGTGCCCATTGTCGTGACTTGCTAGAGAGCTCGGGTCGGATGGCTGAAGCTCGGTTGGGACGTCTGGTGGAGTTAAATAGCTCTCTATCTCAATAATTTAAGAGAAGCTCGGATGCTTTCGAGGTTGCTGATGGGTCAACTATTGTTGGATGCCTTAGGCGCTGATGCTACAGGCGAAAGTCATCTGCTGTAGAAGCTCAGATGGAAATCTTCTGTTGGAGAAGTTTGGCAGGAGTTTGATCGCTAGAGAAGTCCGTCTAAAATTTGTCTGATGTAGAAGCTCATCTGAAGACTGTCCATTGGAGAGGTCCGATTTCATGAGGAATCTAGCAGAAGGTCAATCGATAGTGGAGTTTGGAAGGCATTATGGAAGTTCATCCGCTGAAGGAGTCTTGAGGACACTGTGGAAGGTTGACCGCTGGAGGAGTCTGGAATTCAATTCTATTGTAGAAATTCGGATGGAGTCTGATTCTCGTAGGAGTCCGAAAGGAGGCCGCTTACTGTAGAAGCAGTTCGAAAAAAGATCGGTTGCCGTGGAAGCTCGGATGGAGACTTCTTATTGTAGAAGCTCGGATGAAGTCCGCTCGCAATAGAAGTTCAGAGTAGAGATCCGACTGGTGGAGCCCGTCCGTTGTAGAAGTTCGGATGGAGTTCATCTGCTGTTGAAGTTCGGACGGAGTCTGACTCTTGTAGGAGCTCGGATGAAATCCAAAAGGCGGTCGACCACCATAGAAACTTGGATGGAGTTTGGTTACTGTAGAAGTCCTACTGCTAGAGAAGCTCGGTCATTGATGAAGTCTAGAAGAAGTTTGGAGTAAAGTCGATCATGGCCAGAAGAAGTCTGGAAGAGATTTGGAGAGCAGTCGATCACTGTAGAAAATCGACTGATAGTGAAGCCCAAAGAGCATTTGGAGCAGTCCGATAGATGAATGGAGAAGCTCATTATTGTAGAAGTCTGGATGGCATGATAGGAGTTCGTCCATTGGAGGAATCTGGAGGACACTGTGGAAGGTCGACTGCTGGGGGAGTCCGGATGGTATTATGGAAGCTCGGACAGTCGAAGGAGTTTAGAAAGATGCCGCACAAGGTCGGAGGCCGGAAGAGCCCTGGGAGGGTCGGTCTCTTACGAACTTCGATTGGGGTTATTTTATACCCAACACCAGTCCCCCTACTTTCGAGTTCGGATTCTGAATGAAAGAAGTATAGAGAAATTTTTACAGCCAAAGTTGCCTCCCTCGATTTTTATACTCGATTATTTCCAGATATTTTGGCATTTGGCACACTGGTGCTGGAGTCTTTTCAAATCGAGGCAACCCGAAAAGATTTTTTCGAAATTTTTGCTGGAGCATTGCTTTAGGTACGATGTAATAATGATTCTATCAGTTGTCAGCCACCTTCAGCTGCCTACCATGATGAGTGGGACACGCGGCGGTTGTAGATTAGCCAGAGGAGATCTGCAATCATTATTGTGCCGGACCCCATCGCCTATTTAAACCTGCTCCCCTCCTTCAGGGGTTTCACTTTGCCTGAGAATTCTGTTGGTGCCCTTCTTCTTCCCTGAGAACTTCGTCTTCCTCCAGCATGTCCCTCTCAGTTTTAGGTGCTCTTCGGGTCGACCCCCATCACCCTTGCTGCCTTCCTGCATCTTTCGGACTAGCTTAGGTTAGTTCTGGTACCCCTCTCTTTCTTGTTCTTCTTCCATTTTTTATCCTTCGTGTTCCGCCCATCCGGTTTTTCACGAGCACCCTGTTTCTTATTTTTCTTGATTTTTTCGAGATTTTTTAGGGTTTTCACTTGATTCAAAATGTCCTCCAACACTTCATTTTTTAGCAGTTCTAGGAGTTCGTCTGTTTCAGCCCCCCATTGTCTTAGTTCTGTAGATGAACCTCATCCGATCTTTGTACCAGACACCATTCCCAGCTCTCTGACTCCGGACGAACTCTAACTGATTAAGATTCAGTATGGGGTTCCTCCGGAGTACGAGCTAGAGCTTCCTGGGCCAACTGGCCGGGCTAGCGCCCCTCCCCCAGCTGCTTCTATTTATATCAAGAAGCTTTCTGCATCGAGCTTCGACTTCCGCTTTCACCTTTTGTTGTCACTCTGTTTCTAAGCTGTGTCGATCTTCTTTCATTACAGATATGGATGCAGAAGCAGCTCGGATGTTAGCTAAGGGTTTCAAGGCCCACAAGAAGAAAGGTGCCGTAACTTTTGGGTCGGCAAAGAAGGCAAGGGTAGAAGAGACAGACCCGACCGTGCTTGCCCAGGCGGCCATTGCCATTGACGCCCCTTCCGACGTCGAGCTTCGCCTTGATCGCCCAGAGCCCACGCTTATGGTACATCTTCGATCGTGAGTACTTCTCGATCTCGCAGATGAGCTTAGCTTGAAGAAGAAGTTGAGAATTTAAAGCAATCCCTAATGATGGCTAAAATCGAGAGTCCGAAGTTTGAAGAAGTCGAGCTTCCTTAGAGCTTTTTTACCTTTTATTCTATGTATTCTTTTCTATTCTAGCTGTTTCTCTTTTTATTTTGTTGGCCTTCAAAGGCTTTTGTAATGCATTCTTTACTAATGAAATAAAATAGAATTTTCTCATCACCTTGTATACTATTACTCTGAGTTGTCGCTTACCGAACTTCTCTTGTCTTTTGTCTTATTTGATGTCGACGTTGTTTGAAGGTTCCCGATCATCGCTGTGTTGACTCGCCCTTTTTGTTCATGATCGAGGGTCTTTTCGAGGCCATTCGAGTTTAACGCTTCCTGGTGTTCGAGCTCAGGACCCAAACTTCTCATTACTTTGAGGAAGTCTATTTTCTCCTACTAGTGTTAGGCTTCCCCTTAGAGGCTGAAGATTTTTGATAAGGATTTTCTTCCTCATTGAGACGAGGTCCCTTGAGTCTTGGATGTAGTTCATTTTTTTTCTTATCTCTGGTGCAGCTCGTCGCTTTTTCTTTTTCTCTCCCTCTTTCTTTATGTTTGGACGAGGATTTTCCCTCTGCTCCTAATGGGATTGTAGGGGTGTAGAGGAGCTGCTGAGGGGTTTTTCTCCTCGTTCGATCTCAAATGACCAGATCTTCATTTGTGTCAGGATGAGGTTCTCCTCCTGTTCCTGATACAATCACTTTCAGCTCATATTAGGATGAGGTTTTCCTCCTATTCCTAACAGGACCACGGGGGCACATAAAGGCCATTGTAAGGGCCTCTCCCTCCATCCGGTCTCTAAATAATCGGGCCTTCGACCTTGCTCATGTTAGGACGAGGATCTCCTTCTATTCCTATCATGGCTATGGGGGCACATAAGGGCCGTTGCAAGGGCCTCTCCCCCCATTCGGTCTCTAAATAATCGGACCTTCGACTTTGCTCATGTTAGGATGAGGTTCTCCTCCTTTTCCTAACATGGCTGTGGGGGCGCATAAGGGCCGTTGCAAGGGCCTCTTTCTCCATCCGATCTCTAAATAATCGGCCTTCGACTTTGCTCATGTTAGGATGAGATTCTCCTCCTGTTCCTAACATGACTGTGGGGGTGCATAAGGATCGTTGCAAGGGCCTCTCCCCTCATTCGGTCTCTAAATAATCGGACCTTTGACTTTGCTTACGTTAGGATGAGATTTTTCTCCTGTTCCTAATATGACTATGGGGACGTATAAGGGCCGTTGCGAGGGCCTCTACCTCCATCCGGTCTCTAAATAATCGGGCCTTCGATTTTACTCATGTTAGGATAAGGTTTTCCTCCTGTTCCTAACATGGCTGTGGGGGCACATAAGGGCCATTGCGAGGGCCTCTCCCCCCATTCTGTCTCTAAATAATCAGGTCTTCGTTTGTGTGAGGATGAGGTTCTCCTTTTGTTCCTGACACGCTTAATTTCGATTGTCTGAAGGAGCTTCTCCCTATCGTTATAAGCTCATACCAAAAAAAAAATATGCGAATATGAAACTTTTATTTAAGGCAAAGTTATCGTAATACATTCATAGATTTTTCAAATTCCATGATCGCGGAAGGTCTACTCCTCTGAGCTCTTTTAGATAGTATGTTCTGGGTCGGACTACCTCCTTGACTTCTTACGGGCCTTTCCAGTTCGGGGTAAGTTTTTCTTGGTTTTGAGGTTCTGAAACAGCGGCTCACCAAGTACTAAGTCCCCCACTCTGAAGCTTTGCTCTTGACCCGGGAGTTGTAGTAGCGGGCTACTTTCTGCTTGTAGGCTGCCATCCGAACTTGAGCTGTCTCCCACTTTTCCACTAACAAGTTGAGGTTGGCCTTGAGATCTTATGAGTTGCACTACTCATCGAATGCTACAACTCCGCCGACAGAAGCTTGAGTTCGATCGGGATCACGGCTTCTGTTCTGAAGGCTAAAGCAAAGGGAGTCTCCCCTGTGGGTAGCCTTTGGGTAGTTCGGTATGCCCATAACACATGATAAAGCTCATCTGCCCAAGTTCCCTTTGTCTTTTCAAGTCTCGCCTTGATTCCTTGCAACAGAGTCCTGTTAGTAACCTCGGCTTCATCGTTTGCCTGTGGATGGGCTACTGACGTGAAGTTATGGGAGATGTTTAAGTTCTCACAAAATTCAGCAAACCTTGCTCCAGCAAATTATCGTCCATTATCAGTAATGAGAGTTCTGGGTAAGCCGAACCTACAGATAATTGACTTCCAGATGAAGTTCTACACTTTAGCTTCTGTGATTTTCGCCAAAGGTTCAGCTTCACCCATTTGGTAAAATAGTCAATTACCACCAGGAGGAACTTTCACTGCTCGGATGCCATGGGAAAAAGTCTGAGGATATCCATCCCCCATTGTGCAAACGACCATGGGGCACTCGAGGGTGTAAGTTCGGAGGTGGGTTGCCTTTGGATATTTGCATATCTCTGACACCGATCACACATTCTGACATATTCGATGGAGTCATGGTACATTGTAGGCCAGTAATAACCTTATCAGAATAGTTTGTGGGATAAAGATCTGGCCCCCAGGTAACTTCCGCAGACTCCTTCATGTACCTCCCATAAGGCAAAGTCAGCTTCAGAAGGCCAGAGATATTTCAGGAGGGGCAAAGAGTACGACCTCTTGTACAGCTTGCCTTTATAAAGGATATATCGGGAGGCCTAGTTCCTAAGCTTTCGAGCTTCTTTTGCATCCTGAGGAAGAACCCCATCCTTGAGATATGCAACCAGTGGTCAATCCAGCTGGGTTCATGGCTGATCTCCATCACAAGCTATGGTTCTTCCGTACTTGGACACTTCAGAACTTCAAAAAAGACTTCCTTGGATAGTTCAGCCGGAGCCAGTGTAGCCAACTTGGAGAGAAGATTGGCCCTGATATTTTCTGCTCTTGGAATCTGCCTGATGTCAAAGTTGCCAAAGGCGGGGATGATCTCTTTTATCTTTTCGAGATACTTGGCCATACTGTCCTCTTGAGCTTCATAGTTTCCATTGACTTGTCCCACTACCAATTGGGAGTCGCTGTAGACTTGGAGCCGATCTACTTCAACTCTTTGACGATCCTCAGTCCTGCAATCAGAGCTTCATATTCTGCTCCATTATTTATCGTAGAAAATTCGAAGCGCAGCACGTACTCCATGATAATTCCTTCCAGATTGATCAAGATCAGGCCCACGCCTGCGCCTGACATGTTGGAGGAACGTCCATGTAGAGGGCCCAAAAATCATCGGGAAGATCTATTCTTTCTTCAGGGGAGTTTGGCTGGAGCCCTGGGTTGTCAGCTTCACCTCATTCAAGTTCGGCCTCTTCCGAAATAGTGCATTCCACTATGAAGTCTGCTAATATCTGGGCTTTTATCGCCAGTCGAGGTCGATAGTTGATGTCAAATTCTGTGAGCTCGACTGTCCATTTCGCTATCCTTTCGGAAGCATCCGCTCGATGCAGAATTGCCTTAATTGGCTGGTCGGTGAGCAGTGTTATGGTGTGCCCTTGAAAGTAAGGTCGGAGCCTTCGAGCTGCAATCAACAAGGCGTAAGTTAGTTTTTCTAACTTAGTATACCTGGTTTCGACGTCTCTCAATACTCGACTTATGTAGTAGATCGGCCGTTGAATTTTTGCTTCTTTCTTAACCAGAACTGCTGCGAGAGCCACAGGGGAGACCGTCAGGTATAGGAACAACTCCTCTCTGGGTTCGGGCTTTGCCAATAGCGGAGGTGAGCCGAGGTAGCTCTTTAATTCTTTGAATGCTTGCTGACATTCAGTGGTCCAACAGAAGTTCTTCGACTGCTTAAGAGTTTGAAAAAAGGTAGGCACCGTTCGACCGATCTTGAGACGAAGCAATTCAAAGCTGCTACTCTCCCAGTAAGGCACTGAACTTCCTTTATTGTCTTCAGGACGGTCATTTCCTAGATGGCACGAATCTTCTCTAGATTTGCTTTGATCCCGCACCCCGATACCATAAAGCCCAAGAATTTCCTGAGGTTACTCCAAAAGCGCACTTAGCTGGGTTCAGCTTCATCTTGTATTTTCAGAGGGCGCTGAAGGTCTCCTCAAGGTCGGCGACGTGGTTCATTGAGGATTTACTTTTTATAAGCATGTCGTCCACGTAGACCTCCATATTGCAGCCGATCTGCTCTTTGAAGATTTTGTTCACCAATCGTTGATAGGTCGCCCCTGCATTTTTGAGGCCAAAAGGCATGACCCTGCAATAATAAAAACCACGGTTAGTAATAAAAGTAGTTTTTTCTTCATCCTCCGATGCCATCCTGATTTGATTGTAGTCAAAAATGCATCCATGAAAGTGAGAAGCTCATGGCCCGAGGTTGCATCCACTAATTGATCAATTCTGGACAGAGGGTAACTATCCTTCGGGCAGGCTTTGTTCAGCTTTTTGAAGTTATACACATCCTCCACTTGCCGTTCGCCTTCTTGACGAGAACCACATTGGAGACCTAGTTGGATAGTTGACTTCTCTGATGAACCCAGCTTCCAGAGTCTATCAACTTCCTCAGCTATTGCTTTCTGTCTTTCCAATGCATGACCTTGGATTTTTCCTTCATCGGCCGATGTTTGGGATCAACAGCTAGACGGTGTTCCATGACTTTCGCATCAATCCCTGGCATGTCCATCAGAACCCAAGCAAAATATCCATATTCTTTTATAGAAAATTGATGAGCTGTGTCCGTACCTCATCTCTCAGGTTGGAGCCGATCTTCACCACATGCTCCTCATTCCCATCGTTCAAAGGAATTGAGATAAGATCTTCAATCGGCTCACCCCATTCTTCGGTAAGATCATCGTGGGTGTCTAGTCCATCAACCGGACAGGGGTCAGACTGACCATTTCTTTGTAGGGCTATGTTATAGCAGTGTCTTTCCAGGACTTGATCTCCTCTGACCTTTCTGACCCCTTGGGTAGTAGGAAATTTCAATTTCAAATGGTAGGTCGATACCACAGCTTAGAGGGCATTGAGGTCAGGTCGGTCGAGTATTGCATTGTAGGCAGACGGTGCCCTTACTACCAGAAAATCCACTTACGCTCTAGATTATTTCGGGTTCCGACCTGCAACTATGGTTAAAGTTATTACTCCTTCCACCGACACAGCATCGCCAGTGAACCCCACCAACGGAGAGCTTATCGGCCTAATCGACCATCCAAATAGATATTTTTGAGAATGCATCGTAAAAAAAATATCGACAGAGCTTTCACTATCAACAAGAATGCGGCGTACATCATAGTCAGCAATATTTAAAGAAACTACAACCGCATCATTATAAGGGAATTGAATCTCTTTGGCATCTTCTTCAGTAAAAGTTATGGATTCTTCAGTCCTCTGTTGCTTGGGCGTCCGATCGATCCACTGGCTGCTCCCCCTTGGGGTCCTCCAGAGATGGTGTTGATGATCTCGATTGGAGGTCGATCTTCAGGCTGTTCTTCCCTCCTCGTGGCTCTGGCTGTGGTAGGGCCCTCGATCGATCCTCCCTACCTTCAGGCCGATGTCGGATGAATCTGTCAAGCCGACCTCGTCTGATGAGCTCCTTGATCTCATCTCGAGCTGAATACACTCCTCTGTGTCATGGCCGTGGTCATGATGATAGAGGCAGAACTTGTTAGGGTTATGCTTTTCGGGGTGTGTGCGCATCCTTTCCGGCCTTGGCAGCTGCTCCCTGACCTCCATCAGCACTTGGACTTTTGGAGCATTGAGAGGGGCGTAGCTGTGGAATCTCCCTGGGGGAGAGCTCCACCGAACCTTACGGTCTGGGCTCCTCTGCCTACGAGCTCAGGGAGGAGTTCGGACATGCTTGTGTCTGAAGGGAGTTCGAGAACGTGATCGAGCTTCACTCGACCCTTTTTCAGCTGCGGGCTTGCTGGAGTCACCCACCTGCCGCTCCTTCGTGGCCTCCTCATCTTTCATCTTGAAGGCTTCCTCTGCTTGGGCATATCCTTCAGCTTGAGCCAGCAAATTAGCGAAGTTCCTGGAATACTTCTTTTTCAGGAAAAATAGAAGATCGTTCTTTTGAAGATAGCTCTTCAGGGCGGCCATTGCAACTGATTGGTCCAAGTTCCGAACCTCCAATGCGGTGGCGTTAAAATGGTTGACATAAGTTCGGATGGATTCTCCCTCCTTTTGCTTGATATTGATGAGGGCTCCGAACCTCTCCAGGGATGCCGGCTGCTGACAAAATAAGCCACAAACTGATGGCTCATTTGATCAAAGGAGAAAATAGTACCCGCTTCAGTGTCGAGTACTAATTTCTTGCTGCTCCCTTCAAGGTAGATGGAAAAGCTCGGCACAGGATGGCATCTGGTGTGCCATGGAGCAGCATCATTATCCGAAAGGCCTCCAAGTGGTCAACCAGATTCGAGGTCCCATCGTAGCTCTCAAATTGAGGAGCTTGAAGTTCGACGGGATTGGTTCCTACATAATCATTTGAGAGAAAGGAGGGTCAGTACAGATATCCTCACCATAAGCAGGGGGAGCATGGTGGATCTCTTTGATCCGTCGGTTCATCTCCTGGAACCTTTGATCCAGGAGATCCTTTCGACTACGAGTCTCGAGGGTCTTCTAGCAGATGGAGGTAGGGACCCTCCGGGGGTGAAATCATGATCAAACGGAGGGCTCTCCACCCTTTGCTTCCCCTTTCTGGGGAAGATAGGGTGACTGGCCCAAATGGGCCACCCGATCGTTGGATTCTGAAACTCCGACGATGTTCTTTCCAGCCGCACAGATGCCTGTGGCTGCTGTTGCTGCTGCATGGCCTGCACTGCTTTGGTGAGGCCCCTGACCTGCTGAACCAGTAGGTCGAACTGCTCCATGCCGACTGTCATGGCCGGAGGAGGAGGAGTCTGAAAAATTGGAGAAAGGTCAGAGCTTGCGGATCTCGCTGAGATCTGGCCACGGAGGCTGTAGATCGCTTGGTGGATGCCTTTCGGGGAGGCATCATGTGGGGATCTGACAGGAGAAGAGGAAGAAGATGTCGAAGAAGATGATCGGAGACAGTCTTGTTGAGTACTCCTTTAAGAACAAGGGTCCTGCAAAGACACAGCCCCTTCCTCTAGCGCCAATTCTGTTGGTGCAGAATTTTGCTGACGTTGGAGAAGTTGGAGTCGAAGGGATCGCGACCGCCATCGGGACCTGCAAGAAAGTCTAAACCAGAGTTGGGGGTGCTCCGGCAAGACCCTCCGATGCTCAAGTCAGTACTCTGCCTCAACAGAAATGGAGCACTCGAATGGATTTTAGCAGAATTTTGAGATAGAGTTTAGAGCTTAGAGGAGAACGTATCTGGGAGGGTCTCTTTTATAGACGAAAGAGCTAACCACTTGACAGCGATGTCCGTAACTACCTGGTAGTGGGCCATTTAGGGCCACGTAGAGTTTGTTACGGAGGGCGGAGTGGGGTAGTGTCCGTTGTCGCGACTTGCCAAAGAGTGGTGGGGCCACGTGGAATCTGTTACAGAGAATGGGTGGTGTCCGTTGTCACGACTTACTAGAGAGTGGTGGGGCCACGTGGAATTTGTTACAGATAGTAGAGTGGTGTCCGTTGTCGGACTTGCCAGAGAGTGGTGGGGCCACATAGAATCTATTACGGAGAGTGGGGTAGTGCCCGTTGTCGTGACTTGCAAGAGCTCGGGCCGGATGATTGAAGCTTGGTTGGGACGTTTGGTGGAGCAGAATAGCTCTTGTCTCAGCAATTTGAGAGAAGCTCGAATGCTTTCGAGGTTGCTGATGGGTCAATTGTTGTTGGGTGCCTTAGGCGCTGATGCTGCAGGCGAAGTCATCTACTGTAGAAACTCAAATGGGAACCTTCTGTTGGAGAAGTCCGACAGGAGTCCGATTGCTAAAGAAGTCCGTCTGAAATTTGTCTGATGTAGAAGCTCGTCTAAAGACTGTCCGCTAGAGAGGTCCGATTTCACGATGAATCCAGCAGAAGGTCGATCGATAGTGGAGTTCAGAAGGATTATGGAAGTTCGTCCGCTGGAGGAGTCTTAAGGACTGTGGAAGGTTGACTGCTAGAAGAGTTTGGAATTCAATTCTATTGTAGAAGTTCGGATGGAGTCCAATTCTCGTAAGAGTCCGAAAGGAGGCCGCTTACTGTAGAAGCAGTTCGAAAGAAGATCGGTTATCATGGAAGCTCAGATGGAGACTTCTTATTGTAGAAGCTCAGATAAGACCGGTTACTGTGGAAGCTCGGATGGAGACTTCTTATTGTAGAAGCTCGGATGAAGTCCGCTCGCAATAGAAGTTCAGAGTAGAGATCCGACTGGTGGAGCCCATCCATTGTAGAAGTTCGGACGGAGTTCATCCATTGTAGAAGTTCAAATGGAGTCCGGCTCTTCTAGGAGCTCAGATGAAATTCGGAAGGAGTCGACCACCGTAGAAACTTGGATGGAGTTTGATTACTATAGAAGTCCTACTACTGGAGAAGCTTGGTCATTGACGAAGTCTGAAAGAAGTTCGGAGTAAAGTTGATCATTGGTGGAAGAAGTCTGGAAGAGATTCGGAGAGTAGTCTATCACTGTAGAAAATCGGCTAATAGTGAAGCCCAGAGAGCATTTGGAGTAGTCCGGTAGATGAATGGAGGAGCTCATTATTATAGAAGTCCAGATGGCATGATAGGAGTTCGTCCGTTGGAGGAATCTGAAGGACACTGTGGAAGGTCGACTGTTGGGAGAGTCGGATGGTATTATGGAAGCTCGAACAGTTGGAGGAGTTCAGAAAGATGCCGCATAAGGTCGGAGGCCAGAAGAGCCCTGGGAGGGTCGGCCTCTTATGAACTTCGGCTGGGGTTGTTTTATACCCAACAATTGTTATAAAATATATGTTGAGTGGTTATGGACTATGGTACATCCATATGATAGATGTATGCATGAATACTTTCATGTTAGCTGATTATATAAATATATCTGCAAAAGTTGCAATAGAGGCTGGGTGCCCCTGATGCATTGTATAATCAGCTGAATCTTTTTTTTTGTATGTTTTCAACTATTGATTGAAATTTTTACATATTGATGTAAAATTATAAAAAAAATTATTTAAGAAATAGATAGAAATTATTTTTTTTATTTTCAGATAAAGATCGAGCATTCATGGTAGTCTTCATGAAGATGTAGACTAGACTATCAGGTATTTGGAGAGCAGAGGCGCATTAAGATTGACCATGAGATGGCTTAATCTATAATGCATCTAGGGTTTGACCCATAAATCATCCTATGGCTCAGATGTTTTTAGAAGTCCATAACCATTAGATTTCTTATTTATGCTCTTACATGCTAGTAGTTAGAATTAGAATTAAAATTGTATATAATGATTTTTATAAATATATTTTGGATGTGCATGAGATCTAAGTCCCTTGTTTAAATAATATTAAGTTATAATGCGAAGTGTTAAGAACACTACCCATGCATTCCTTTATGCTAAGCCAGTATTATGTTAAGAACCATAGTAAGCTTATTGTGCTATCCACAAGGCTTGCTGTGGGGACTGATTTGATACTATCTTGGTGCATAACAAAGCTAATGGTACTTAGCTCATAATAAGTCAATAGAGTATGTCAAAAATTATAGTGAGTTTGTTGTGCTATCCATAAAGCTTGCTATAGAGATTGATATGATGTTGACTAAGTGATGCTTATGGCATATTTGGTAGTGCTACCTTGTTGTGCTATCCACAAGGATAGTATTATTCAGATATGACCATATAAGATTGAAAGATATGATTTGACAAAGATACTATAGTTTGTTATGCTTTTCATAAGGCTATAAGTATTTTAGAGGCAAAAGTTATATTGAGAGTTATATGAGTTACAATTGGTAAAGAGTTACCTATCCTTGAACTCATAGGAGCTTGTTGTATTATCCACAAGACTTTTTATGAAGAATTGAGATCTCAACCTCACTAAGGAACTAGATGATAGGTCTCCTCATTTTTCATACTTGAGGGCTATAAAATTCACTAAAATAGTGAGAGACATATTTAGATAAAAATCTCATCTAAATTATGCATATCATCATGAGTAGTCCTTTTATATTCTTATATATTTATCTGCATCTTCACTATCACTGCATGAGATATTTTTAAATTGACCGACTTCATGGAATGGTTGAGGAACCAAAGAATAGATCTCACATAGGAGATAGTCTCCCATTCTCTTGATTCTGATTCGATCGGAGATGATACTATAAAGAAGAAAAATTATATGTGCGATATTGTGGGATGACAGTATGTCTGTTAAATATATCCTGATTAACTTAATCATATGATTAAGTCATTATCCTAGATGGTGAGTTAATCCAGGATTTGATCCTACTAACTCTCCTAAAATCCTTCTTTAGTATCTTCTAGGAGAAAAAAGGTGAAGAATGTCTTCACCATAGGTGTCTATTATCATTACAGTAATGATGAGCATTAAAGATACCTCATATAGGTTTCACTTATGCAAAGTGTTACTGGACCTATAAAGCTACAGAGAGGTGACTACATGCTTTTGGCACTGATGGATAGTCTATTCATGCTAAGGCTGTAGAAAACTAGTAAGGTTTAGAAACTAGTAGACTATTATTATATGCCTAAATTTATCAAGAATATTATTTCAATTTCTTTGCTATTGTAGCATGGTTTTGAAACTAATGTAAAGAGTAAAAGTTACTCTACTTCTGATAAATTTTATGACTATAGATTTATGATAATGGTCTTATATTTCTGACACTTGATGATATTATTCTTCATATTGATGAGAACAAGAAAAGAATATGTGATGGTCACATATCTCTAGCATTGTCAACTTGATCATTTTTGTGAGTCAAAGATAAACAAGTGATACAAAGAAGAGTTCTTTGCTCTGTATGATTTTGAATCATATAGAACTTGTAAATCTTATCTCTTGAATAAAATGACTAAGATCCTATTTACTGGATATGGAAAAAGGCAAGAGCAAGTGATTAGGCCTTGTACATATGGATGTTCAAAGGTTAATAGTATCTCGACCCAGAGATGGGTACTTCATATGAGATATGATGTGTTCCTTAATTTACTTCACAAATCTCATTCTAGAGATATACCCTAGAAATTGTTGTATATGTTTTGAATTAGATACCTTCAAAATCTGTTACTAGCATTCTATATGAGATATGGAAAGAAGCAGGTTGCTCAACTTATGTGAAAAGAGTTGATGTGCATAAGTTTTATGCTAGAACAGGTTTATATAAGTTTATAGGTTATCCTAAGAGTAGTATGTGTGCTATTTCTACTACCCTACAAGATAAAAAGTGTTTTGTCAGTAGGTATGCCATCTTTTGGAAAAAAAAAATTTTAAGTAGGAGATAGTGGGAGGATAATTGAACTTGAGAAGTTCAAGACCTATGAACTATCCTATCATAATCTGTGGAGTGTCCACAAGTTGATCCTCGATCAGATGTGCTCATTGATGAGGCACAATCATGAAACACACTTTCTCACGAAGGTCAATCTGTATATATCATGTACCACTCAAAATATAGATTTGTCATTGAGAATGATGATACACCATACGTCATTGAGAATGATGTTTTCTTAACCTATTCGGAGATAGTCATGAGTAAAGACTCTGACAGATAGTTTGAAACCATGAAATCTAAAATTATGGGAAAAATTCAGTGTAGGGGTAAAATGGTAATTTTAAAACTTTTTCAATCATTATTTTATAGCAAAAATTATTAATTAATCTAATTAATTAATAAAAATTTATCCTACACTAGGATCTAAATATGATATATAGCATGCATATATTAAAATTTAAAATTCGAATTTGAACAGTAAATACTTTACTGTAATGTGTTCAGAACATAATATCTTTGTGTGGATAGTAGATCACCGCAATCTGATCACCGTCGGGAGAGTCTGATCATCGTGATGCAGCCACACAGTATGTCTGGCCTCTGTGGATCATTCACACGAAGCTCCCGATCTGATCGACTCCTCACGAGTGCTAGCTCATTGTAGAGCCCTTTCAACGGTCGATGCTGATCGAACTCCTTCGATCGATGTCTGTCGATTCTTTGGATACTCTAGATCATCAACAGACATGCTTGAGAAGATGTTGAAGATCTTCATAAAATTTGGTGGGCTCATGACACTCGTAGCTCACCTTCTTACTTCCCGAACTCCAGGCTGAAACCCTGAAGAACTCACTGAAACCTTACGCACACTTTTTCTTTCTTTTCTTTTTTTTCTCTTGGAAGGATATAGACCTTCACTTGCACATAAGGATTCCTCACGCTCAGATTTTCTCTTCAAAATTTTTCTTGCACGCGCCCCACTCTTCTCCTCCTTTTAAAACAATGTCAAACGTCTTATCCACGTGAGAGGATAAAGATGAGTAATTGCACATTTGAATTCAAATCAAATTTTGAATTCAAATGGAAACCAATTTATCCCTATCCACTAAGGGCGTGAGAAGAGGAGGGTGTGGCTTAATTTGTGCATGAGTGATTTCATGAGAAACATTTTCTCGTGTAATAAATGGGGCGCTAAAAGAGGATAAGGTCAAGGTGCTAAGATTGGTTGCTCATTTAAATTCAAATTTTATTTTGAATTTGAATGGCCAACCAATCATCCTTATCCACTCATTTGGCATATTAAAGTAGGGCATGAGGAGGGCTTTGCATGAGAAAAAATTCATGAGAATCGTGAATTCAAATGGGCACAGTGGAAGTGAGGTGGCGCAGGGAGAATGGGTCAAGGTGGTTTCATTATTTAAACCAACCTAATTGAACCAAATAAGTTAGTCCCAATTAGACTAATTTAAACCCAACTTAATTAGTCTTAATTAGGCTCAATAAAATCCTAATCAAATTAGGAATTCATTAAGCCCAACCCCTGATCAAATCAGGGACCAAACCATCTCGATGATTAGGTCAACTCTTAACCTAATCGGGTCAAACCCAACTGAATTCAATTCAATTGGACTTGATCCAAAAATAATTACTCAATTAAATTGAGTTAATTAATGATCAAATCACTAATTAAACCTCTCATAAATATTGAGTCCAAATCTAATGGGTAATCGGGCATCAGAATTCATTGATATGTAACCCTGATCGAAGAGTCCCAAACCAGTGGGACTCTTGACCCCGGTACCCAAAATATGTAGGACTCGTGATCAGAGAATCCTGATTCTTGATCACAGAGTCTCAGACACATAGGACTCATAGTTCATGAGCATTAGGACTCTTCATCAGCCATCAGATCAGATAGAAACCTCTAATGTGTGTAACCCGCAGGTTCGAACCTAAACCGGAAGCACAGGAACCAATTCCTGTACTAATCGAAGTGACCATCTAGCAATGGTACCCTACGACTGGATAGGCGAATAGTCACAATCGCAACACTCAGAACCTACGTGAATATGGTTACTGTATAATTCATCTTTTTGACCTCTGTGTTTAGGATGACTCAGGGTTAAACTATCCACCCTGATTAGATCATCCGAATCGTGCTCAACTCAGATAGTCCTGTGACTCCTCACAAAGACTACCCTGGCCAATGTTTTGCTAAATTGAAACATGATGTACACAGCTCCTAAACTAGAGTGGTCAATCCCATCTTGACACATGCACCGACAAGTCAAGTACTTGACTACACCCAGCAGCCTTCCATCACTGAATTAGAAATTCAGGTAGTCTAGTGCCTAAGTGCAGTGAGTTACTTGCAAGTCACCGTGGCGGTCTCAGGTCGGAGGACATTTATACCCATATCCCATCGGAGCAAATCTTGACAGCAGAGATAGCTCCAGAGTCGGTCACGTTCAGTGAGATGTACCCTTACATCTCACCTGTATGTCATACCAGTGTCTCCACACTCCTTGGTTAAGAGGACAACCAACCTATATGGCACACAACGACCTATGCTCGATAAACATTGTTGTCCTTCGTAACAACATATCATTTGGTCGCGAACAGGTTTAAGGACTAAACGACAAATCCTCCTTTGTCAAGTCTAAATAGTCCTAAGGACTTCCCCACAACACAGGAGTTCATTAGAAGATGACAATTTGTGATGAAAAATACTAAAATAATTTTTATTTATTTATGATTCATGTACTAATACAATAAAGAGCACAACCATCAACAGGCTGATGATTGGCTTTGGGACACTATTCCCAACAATCTCCCACTTGGCCTAAAGCAAATCGGTGCAGTATCTAACACCCATCTTCGACTTGAAGTCGTTGAACTCTTTCACCGCAATGCTTTAGTGAATGGGTCGGCCAGGTTCTCCTTTCCGTCGATCTTCTGAAGGTCGACGTCACCTCGATCCATGATTTCTCGGATGAGATGGTAGCGGCGCAGAATATACTTTATCCGCTGGTGTGCCTTGGGTTCCTTCGCCTGAGCAATGGCTCCAGAGCTGTCACAGTAGAGCAGAACTAGATCAACAAGGAAGGGTGCTACTCCGAGCTCGGTGATGAATTTTCTCAGCCACACCGCTTCTTTGGCAGCATCTGATGCAGGCATCTCCGTCTCAAATGAATTCAGCCACTGTGTGTTACTTGGAACTCTTCCAGTAGATAGCCCCACCATTAAGGGTAAAAATAAATTCTGACACACTTTTGCTATCATCGTGATCAGACTGGAAACTAGAGTCTGTAACCCTGTAAGTCTCAAGTTCGATTCACCATAAACAAGCCACTGCTCCTTAGTATTTCTTAAATACTTCAGGATGGTTTTAACAGCCTTCTAGTGATTCTCCCCTGGATCAGATTGGTATCTACTCACTACCCTTAGTGAGTATGCCACACTGGTCGTGTATATGTCATGGCGTACCAGATAGATCCCACTACCGAAGCATATGGAATCCTACCCATATGCTCTCTCTCTTGAGGTGTTGTCGGACAATCCCTCTTCAGAGAGAAATTCCATGGCCTATCGGTAGATAGCCTTTCTTGGAATTCTCCATGCTGAACCTCTTCAGTATAGTATTTATGTACGTAGACTGGGATAAACCAAGCAACCTTTTAGATCTATCCCTATAGATCCTCATCCCTAGGATGTAGGAAGCTTCTCCCAAATTCTTCATGGAGAATTGTGACGACAGCCAAATCTTTATTCCCTATAATGTAGGGACATCATTCTCGATTAAGAGAATGTCATCCACATACAATACAAGAAATACTACTACTGGACATTATCCCACTTATAAATGCAGGGCTCTTCTCCGTTCTTAACGAAGCCATACGTCTTGATCGTATGTTCCAACTCCAGGATGCCTGCTTAAGTCCATAAATGGACCTCTGTAGCCTGCACACCTTAGACTCATCTGTGGATGTGAATCCTTCAGGTTGTATCATATACACCTCTTCGTCCAGCTCTCCATTTAGGAAAGCTGTTTTCACATCCATCTGCCAGATTTCATAGTCCAGATGGGCAGCTATCGCAAGTATAATCCGAATGGATTTGAGCATTGCCACAGGAGAAAATATCTCATCATAGTCTATACCATAACGTTGACGATATTCCTTGGCAACCAGACAGGCTTTATAGGTCTCCACCTTTCCATCTGCGCCTCTCTTCCTCTTGAAGACCCACTTACACCCTATGGGTTTTACTCCTTCGGGTGGGTCAACCAATGTCCACACATCGTTGACCTTCATGGACTCCATTTTGAATTTCATGGCCTTTAGCCATTTCTCAGAGTCAGGTCTCTACATTGCATCCATGTAGGTGATCGGATACTCATCATTTTCATCAAGTTCGATAGGATCGCCATCCCGCACCAAGAAACCATAGTATCTATTCGATTGACGTGGTACTTTACCAGATCGCATTAAGGGTGCAGGAACAATGAGCTTCGGATCTGATCTAACCAAATTCAGTTCAGGTTCAGCTACTTCTGTTAGTTTTTCCACCTGTCGAACTTTCTTAAGTTCGACCTTAGAGACAACAGTCCCTTCACCAAGGAACTCCTTTTCTAAAAAGATTGCCTTAAGGCTGACAAATACTTTTTGCTCATTAGCTAGGTAGAAATAATACCCTTTGGTCTCTTTTGAGTACCCTATAGAATTACACTTGTCAGACCTAGGTCCAAGTTTGTCCATAATTAAATGTTTAACATAAGCCAGACACCCCCAAACCCTAAGGTGTGAGAGCACTGGCTTATGTCCTATCCATAACTCATATGGCATTTTGGTTACAGACTTACTCAGAATCCTATTTAGAAGGTAACAAGTCGATTCGAGTGCATATCCCCAGAGGAAGATCGGTAGACCAGCAAACCCCATCATGGATCGGACCATGTCTAACAAGGTCCGATTCCTCCTTTCAAACACACCATTATGCTGTGGTGTTCCAGGAGGAGTCCACTGAGAGAGAATCCCATTCTTCCCTAAATATGTCAAAAACTCATTGGAAAGGTATTCACCTCCTCGATCAGATCGAAGAGTTTTAATACACTTTCCAATTTATTTTTCTACCTCATTTTGGAATAGTTTGAATATTTCAAACGACTCCGACTTATGCTTCATTAAATAGACATACCCATACCTCGATAGGTCGTCTGTGAAGGTTATGAAGTAGAAATATCCACCTCTTGCACTTGAGCTTATGGGTCCACATACATCAGAATATACCAGACCCAAGAGTTCACTGGCTCGCTCACTTTTTCAGTAAAAGGTGACTTGGTCATCTTTCTAAAAAGACAGGACTCACAGATTGAAAGTGATTCACAATCACCAACTTCAAGAATTCCTTCTTGAGCCAACCTGTTTATCCTGTTCTTATTGATATGACCTAGCCTACAGTGCCAAAGGTAGACTTCTGACACATTATCTATTCTAAGATGTTTATCAGAGGTTTGAACCACATTAACAGGTTGTGATAGAAAGTAAATTCCATTATAAAGTTATCCAATAAATATTGTAACACCATTCAAAATGATATTGCAAATATTTCTTTTTATTAAAAATTAATAACCGTTTATGGCCAAAAGGCCTACAGAAATAATATTTAATAAAAAGCTTGGACAATAGTGACATTCACTCAGAATTATATTTTGAGAATTGATTACAAGGTTCATGATTCCTAATGCTAGAACTGAAACTTTGCTTCCATCTCCAACGTTCAGGAACCTCTCGCCTTCATCAAATCTCCTACTGACCTGCAGACCCTGCATCGAATTGCAAATATGATAAGGACTTTCGGTATCCAATACCCAGGCAGTAGTATCACAAATGAAAAAGTTGCAAGGTGTTATCATATAAGTACCTTGCTTCTTCTTTGGCCTGTTCGGGTCCAGTGAGGCAATGTATAGAGGATAGTTTCTCTTTCAGTTCCCCTGCTTCTTGCAAAAGAAGCACTCCACCTGGCTCTGGTTAGGCTTGCACTCTTGGTCTGACCCTGTGCAGACGTCCCAGCATGCAGCTGCACCTTCTTATTCTTCTTCTTCTTGTTCTTCTTCCCTTTCTTAAAGGGTCAATGACCAGAAGAAGACCCTCCACAATATTCACCGACTCCTTATGGAGCTGATGATCCTTCTAAAGTTCTGCAGCAACCCCAACAAGCCGTGGTAGTTTACTGTAGGCTTTGTCATTCGAAAATGAGTAAGGAAGGAAAAGAAGGACTTGGGCAGAGAATTAAGGATCGCATCCTTACCGAGATGCTCGTGCAGAGAAAACCCAGTTTATTTAGGCACTCAATCATTTCGATCATGTACAGTACATGATCAGTGACTAAGGCTCCATCCCTCATTCGAGCATTGAAAATGGCATAACTAGTTTCGTGCCTTTCAACGTCGTCAGGCATGCCAAAGGAGTCGTTTAACATTTGAAGCATCTCTTGTGGCTGGGTGTTCTCAAACCTACGGCTGAACTCATCATTCATTGCTGCCAGCATTATGCATCGAACGGTGGTCCGATCGTTGAGCCACTTCTGGTAAGTGTCTCAGACCGTCCCTCTAGCATTCGGGGCTGGCTCCTCGGATGTCGGATCCGTTACAACATAAAGGATCCCTCATGCTCAAGGATGATTTTTAATTTTGATACCAGCTATCGAAATTAGGTCCCATGAGCTTGTCATTATCTAATAATGATGGAGCGACAGGATAGTGGCCATAGCTGCATAAAGAAAAACCAGATCTCTATTAGTACATAAATTATTAATACTAAAGACTTAGACTTTAGTCTAAAGTTTCTCCCAATATTTTTACGAACTGGTAGCCTCAACCTCCAATTCGAAGAATTACTTTAATTTCTTAGTGGGTACTAGAATCCACACAGACTACACACGAGCCCAACTTTGTTGGTCAACCCATGTGCATCTATGGATAGGTTCATAACCAGTTGTTTCTCTAAACAACTTCTAGTAATCAATTTTGCCCCAGAACCTAATCTGTAGGCTTTGGCCTCCACTGAAAAGATCTGGTTAGGTCCAACCATTAACATGACTTGATTTGGTGAATCAGACCAATAAATGATCAGGCCTGACTTTGGCCGGCCAACCTGACCACCATCAGAAAGACTCAAACCAAATTATCATACTATGAATGATAATTTCATTAGTCAATAAGCATCAGGCCTTTGGGCCTCCAATGATTATTAAACTAATGGACTCATTATCACTCACTTAATGGGAGGCTATGACCTAGTTATCACTATAACTTAATCATTTTTAGGACCTAATAATTTTTGAAGATTTTATTAAAGGATAGATGAGAAAAAAATATCCAGCCAATTTCAATCCTCCCACTGACTTCACTAAGTCAGATTAAAAAGGATTTAACTAAAGCTGGCATTAGGAGCACCTAAATCAGTCAAACTAATTTACCTAATGACATGGGTGAGCCCTAATCACCAAGTGATCTAATCAAAACATAACTCACCAGGTTGGCCAGGTAAGTAAGATCAGTGTGGGGATATGCCATTAACTCGTCAGAGATCGAATCAATGCGAGTAGCTCCCACTTAAGAACCACTGGTCAAACTGTCAAACTTACCTTAGACACCAATCGGTTCATTAGTTTTAATTTGATCAACTTAGTAAATAGGATTCCACCGCATAGCTATGAATTAAGTCCATCTTGGTCTAGTTAAAGACATGGACCCATTCAACTACAACTATTGGAGTTGAGTCTAGAGTGTTCTTGACCTAATCTAATTCAACTTTTGATTAGATTTGACCAATTACTCTAATTTAGTCTATTTCTTTAAGCTAACCTTAGGTCTAACCCAATTATGGACCTAATCTATCTAACCCATTGACCCACAAGTTTATGCAATTGTCTTAGGTCTTAATTCATAATTTTAGACCAACTTGACAATACTTAATTCTTTTAATTAAGTATTTGGGCTGATGGGTCAGGGTTTGGCTTTTCGAAAATAATTTTCAAATTTGAAAGATTTTATTTTCTGTTCACCAAACATGTTGACTCATTTTACAAATAGATCAGCACATTTTAATAAATAGCAATCCTATTGCTAATTACATAACAGAAAATAACTCAATCAAAATAAATCATGAATATTTTATTAGATCTAATCTAACACATTCATGATAAATTTTATAATTAAACATTTACAATTAAGTCCTTTCACTGCTTCATCTGCATGGGATATAATTGTAGCGGCACCCCTACTGCCATAGGAGACCCCATCGAATGAGAGGAGAGGACCTTTAAACCCTACTTTTCTCCTATGACCGGATGGCCATGGCAACCAATCTAATTTGATTACTTGCTACTTAGATCACGTATATCTAAATATACCAATTTCAAAATTTAAATTTCAAATTTCAAATTTTAAAATTTGAATTTCAAATTTCAAACAAATTTCAAATTTCAAATTTAAAATTTTTGAATTTTAAATTTGAATTTTAAATTTTGAATTTTAAATTTGAAATTTCAACCAAATTTCAAATTTCAAATTTTAAATTTTGAATTTTAAATTTCAAACAAATTTCAAATTTTGAATTTCAAACTTTTAAATTTTGAATCGAACAACTTTCAAAATTAAATTTCAAATTTTGAATTTTAAATTTAAATTTAAACTTTTAGATTACAACTTAATCTATGCATGCAAATATATATATCATATCTAAGAACCCACTCTGATACCATTTGTGGGGAAAATTCAGTGTAGGGGTAAAATGGTAATTTTAAAACTTTTCAAAATCACTATTTTACAGTGGAAATTATTAATTAATCTAATTAATTAATAAAAATTTATCCTACACTAGGATCTAAATATGATATATGCATGCATGCATTTAAATTTGAAATTCGAATTTGAATAGTAAACACTTTACTGTAATGTGTTCAGAATACAATACCTTTGTGCGGGTAGTAGATCGCCGTAATCTGATCACCGTCGGGAGAGTCTGATCATCACAATATAGTACATAGTGTGTCTGGCCTCTGTGGATCATCCACACGAAGCTCCTGGTCTGATCGACTCCTTACGAGTGCTAGCTCGTTGTAGAGCTCTTTCGACGGTCGATGCTGATCGAACTCCTTCGATCGATGTCTGTTGATTCTTTAGATACTCCAGATCGTCAGCAGATATGCTTGAGAGGATGTTGAAGATCTCTCTAAAATTTGGTGGGCTTATGACACTCGTAGCTCACCTTCTTACTTCCCGAACTCCAGGCTGAAACCCTGAAGAACTCACTGAAATCTTGCGCACACTTTTTCTTTCTTTCCTTTCTTTTTCTCTCAGAAGGATATAGACCTTCACCTTGCACACAAGATTCCTCATGCCTAGATTTTTTCTCCAAAATTTTTCTTGCACATGCCCCACTCTTCTCCTCCTTTTAAAACAATGTCAAACGTCTTATCCATGTGAGAGGATAAAGATGAGTAATTGCACATTTGAATTCAAATCAAATTTTGAATTCAAATGGAAATCAATTTATCCCTATCCACTAAGGGTGTGAGAAGAGGAGGGCATGGCTTAATTTGTGCATGAGTGATTTCATGAGAAATATTTTCTCATGTAATAAATGGGGTGCTAAAAGAGGATAAGGTCAAGGCGCTAAGATTGGTTGCTCATTCAAATTCAAACTTTATTTTGAATTTGAATGGCCAACCAATCATCCTTATCCACTCATTTGGTGCATTAAAGTAGGGCATGAGGAGGGCTTTGTGTGAGGAAAAATTCATGAGAACTTTCTTCTCGTGAATTCAAATGGGCGCAGTGGAAGTGAGGTGGCGCAGGGAGAATGGGTCAAGGTGGTTTCAATATTTAAACCAACCTAATTGAACCAAATAAGTTAGGCCCAAATAGACTAATTTAAACCCAACTTAATTAGGTTTAATTAGGCTCAATAAAATTCTAATCAAATCAAGAATTGATTAAGCCCAATCTCTGATCAAATTAGAAACCAAACCATCTCGACGATTAGGTCAACTCTTAACCTAATCGGGTCAAACCCAACTGAATCCAATTCAATTGGACTTGATCCAAAAATAATTACTCAATCAAATTGAGTTAATTAGTGATCAAATCACTAATTAAACCTCTCATAAATATTGAGTACAAATCCGATGGGTAATCGAGCATCAAAATTCATCGATATGTAACCCTGATCGAAGAGTTCCAAACCAGTGGGACTCTTGACCCCGGTACCCAAAATGTGTGGGACTCATGATCAGAGAATTCTGATTCTCGATCACAGAGTCCCAGACACATAGGATTCATAGTCCATGAGCATTAAGACTCTTCATTAGCCATCAGATCAGATAGGAACCTCTAATGTGTGTGACCCCACAGGTTCGAACATAAGTCGGTGCACAGGAACCAATTCATATACTAATCAAAGTGACCATCTAGCAATGGTACCCGATGATCGGATAGGTCGAATAGTCACAATCACAACACTCAGAATCTACGTGAATATGGTTACTGTATAATTCATCCTTTTGACCTCTGTGTTTAGGATGACTCAGGGTTAAACTGTTCACCCTGATTAGATCATCCGAATCGTGCTCAACTCAAACAGTCTTGTGACTCCTCACAAAGACTACCCTGGCCAAGGTTTTGCTAAATTGAAATGACTATACACAGCTCTTGAACTGGAGTGGTCAATCCCATCTTGACACACGCACCGACAAGTCAAGTACTTGACTACACCCAGCAGCCTTCCGTCACTGAATTAGAAATTCAGGTAGTCTGGTGCCTAAGTGCAGTGAGTTGCTTGCAAGTCACCGTGGCGGTCTCAGGTCAGAGGGATATTTATACCCATATCCCATCGGAGCAAATCTTAACAGCAGAGATAGCTCCAGAGTTGGTCACGTTCAGTGCAGATGTACCCTTACATCTCACCTATATACCATACCAGTGTCTCCACACTCCTTGGTAAAGAGGACAACCAACCTATATGGCACACAACGACCTATGCTCGATAAACATTATTGTCCTTGGTAACAACGTATCATTTGGTCACGAACAGGTTTAAGGACTAAATGATAAATTCTCTTTTGTCGAGTCTAAATAGTCCTAAGGACTTCACCACAACACAGGAGTTCATTAGAAGATGATAATTTGTGATGAAAAATATCAAAATAATTTTTATTTATTTATGATTCATGTACTAATATAATAAAGAGCACAACCATCAACAGGCTGACGATTGGCTTTGGGACACTATTCCCAACAAAAATAAACTCCTTATACATCAATCAAGTATGGACTATTGTTGAAGCACCTATGGGTATGACTCAATAGGTTGCTAACAGGAATGTCAATCTAGATTTTTGCTTGCTATTGCCGCACACCATCTAGAGAGTTTGTCTCTAGTGGAAGGGCAAATCCATTTATGGATTAAAATAGGTATTAAGAAGTTGGTACTTCTATTTTTTATGAGATACTCAAAATATTTGACTTTATCAAATATAGATAAATTATGTGTGTGTGCAAGAAGATAAGTGAGAGTCTTACTAACTTCTTGATTTTTGTATGTAAATGACATACAGCATATTGGGAAGCTAGTCTCGATATTGTGCTCAGTCAATGATATGCTTATCACAAAAGTTTCATGAAAAAGACTTGGATGTAGCATCCTGTATATTTGGCATCTATAATGATAGATGTAAGTGGATGCTAGGCTTGTCTCAATCTAGGTACATGAATTTTATGTTGAAGAGGTTCGACATGAATGGGTGTAAAAGTGTTTACCCATATATTCAATGTACCAAGCCTGATGTGATTTATGCCTTGTGCATGATCATTGATTTCAGACAGATCCATGATGGAATCTTTTGAAAAACTGTGAAAAGTGTTCTCAAAGTACTTGAGAAGTACTAGATGAGCAGTGAATTGAAAAGGTTCCAAATAGTAAACTATGTTTGACTCAGTTAAATGCTGTTAGTGGAGGTTGCTAAGGAAAGTCGCTTCATGAAGGATTCATCACTGAGATGGGTGTGGTCTCACTAAGAACCCACACACATCTTATGGCACTTTCACCTCATTCATGATTTGATCATAAAATAAGTTTATATAAAGAATAGTATAATAGACCAGTTCACTAAGCCTTAATACAGCAGCAGTGTGTTCACCATCTTGATTGCATAGGCATTAGGTATAGGGTGATTGGGTTTAGTGTATGTGGGAGATTGAAAGAATAGTGTCCTACAAGCCAATCGCATGGATGATGTGAAGAAATTTTTCTGTATTTTTTTCTACTCATTTGCATGATATTAGTTATTTTATTTATGAGGTATTGTATTTTATCATTTGCTACATCATATTTTTATGATTATGATAAACCCCATAGATTAAGATAATGATTTTAGGGCCATAATGAGATCATACCAGTGAGACTTAAAATCTTGACAATCTCAATCTAAAATATTTTTAGTCATTAGATTATCATGTCGAAGATCGATGATACTGATAAGATTGGTATATCCTATGCATGCTTGATGGAGAGGGTGATTATGTTGAAAATTATGTCCTAAAACTAATTGTGTGATGATTGAGTTCATCTTTATATATAAATTATTGATTATTGATTAAATATTATTCTGATATTTTTCAGTACAAAATAATATTTTTTTTGAACTCTTGTGTTGTGATGAAGTCCTTAGAACTATGTTAGTGTGAGATAAAGAGAGAATTTATCATATAGTTCTTAAACATATTTATGATTAAATGATACGTCATTGCAGGATGATGACATTTATCGAGTAGAGGTCGTTGCATGCCATATGGGTTGGTTATCCTCTTAACCAAGGAGTGTGGTGACACTGGTATGGCATACAGGTGAGATGTAGAGGTAAATCATCATTGAACAAGTGACTCACCTGCTGAGCATTCTGCTATCAAGAGCTGCTTGCAAAATACATGGATATAAGTGTCCTTCAGACTTGAGATCATCATAATGACTTGCAAGCACTCACTATGCTTTCCTGTCAGACTATTTGGATTTCTAATGTAGTGACGGAAGGCTATTGGGTACAGTTAAGTACTTGCGAAGTCTGTATGTGGATCAAGATGAGATTGACCCCTCCAAATTATTGGAGTTGATATATCGCTGTATTTCAATTTAGCAAAGTTTTGGCCAAGATAATCCATAAGATGGATTTGAAGGGTTGAAATATAATGCGGATGAAGTAATCTCGGTTGACAGTTAACCTGAGACCATCCTAGACCATTCAGGGTCAAAAGGATGAATTATGTGATAACCATGTATATGGATTCTAAAATATTTTTTTATGATAATTCAACCTATCTAGATGTCGAAAACTATTGCTAGATGGTATCTCAATTAGTTCAGGAATTGGTTCCTGTGCTACCAGCTTAGTGTTTGAACCTATGGAGTTATGCACATAAGTCAGACAAAGTAGAAAAAAATTGATTTATATTTATATGTCTAATTTAGAAGTACTTGACTTGATTGAATAAATAAGCTAGCTTGATTGAGAATTAAGTTATGGGTTAAACGAGATTGAAGAGTTGATTATGTCTTGCTAGCACTACATATGATGTTCAAGCTCAATCTTGGAGATGAACAATTTTTGATCAATGATCTATGGAGCATATGAAAGATTGAATTTAAGAGCTGATTAATTTTAGATTAGATCTGAATTAATTAGTCATAAATTGAATCCAAAATTCAAGTTAGACTTGGTATAAAAGTTCTAAAGAATTTGGGATTGACAGCCTTTCAAAATTATTTCGAACTAGCTTCGAATTGGATTCAAATTGGATCTATTTTGGATGAGATATGAGTATTCCTACTTGAACTGAGAATATCCTCCCATGTGGGCTCACCAACACTTGATATGAATCTGGTTTGGGGTGTCCCATGTGGGTGAGGGAGTGGGTGCAAGTTGAATATCATATATGATGGCAATTCTATCTCATGTAGGAATCCTTCTTTCATGAGTATTGGACCAATTCAAATCAGATTTGAGTTAAGAGTCCTACTCTCATTGGATTATGAAAATCATCTATAAATAGAGAGAGTCTCTACCTATGGATGCATAGCAAATAAATCAGATTGAGAGAAGAGAGAGAGAGAGAGGCGTGTGAAGAGAGAGATCCTTAATCTTCTCCTACATCTCTCCTTTTGTTGCCACCTCCTCTTCTTGGGCATGGATCTTTCTTGGGTGTCTTATCTACTGGTGTAAGGGTCACACCAGCATATCTCTTCCCTCATTTGGTTGGCTTGCGAAGGCAATTGGATTGGAGTTCATCCTACTTTTCTGTGGCATCTGACATGCTTGCGAAGTAGAGGGTCTGCATATCCAGACCTCCATAAAGGTTTAATCTAGATAAATTAAAATTTAATCTCTGGTTCTACTACTAATCAGATAAAGATTTAATCTTTAATTATATAGATGAATAGAAAAATTTCTAGATGCAACCTGTGCAATCAAAGGAGAAATAGTTTCTTTCCCTTCAGTTGGTATCAGAGCAAGCTTAAAATATATATGTGCATAGTAAAATTTTTTGAGAATAATTACATGAGATATGATTAAGATTTTTTATAAAATATTAAATTTAATTTAAATATATTTATATAAAATTTTTGATGTAATTTTGATTAGATTAGATGTGCCTAATCAATGGTTGATTGAAGTTGTTATAAGTCTATTATAACAGAATTCTGCTGTTGCTGAATTTTTGATAGAATAATAATATAAATTAAAATTTATTTTAAATTTATTTTAATAAAATTTTAATATTATTATTTCTCTTATGAAGTGGGATTTATTTTAGATCTAAATTTGATCTATTTTGATAGATATTTAGATCTAAATCCTATCAGAATTTAGCATTGCGTGAAAATATATTTTATCAAAAATTTATTATTTATGCATTCATATTTGCATCTAATTAATCTTCTATATGATATCAAATATGAAATTAATATTTTATAATTAGTATAAGATGTGTTTCAGATCTGATATAATGTATATGATATATTAAATCTAATTAGATTAGATGAAGAACATAATTGATAAGATCAATAATATGTTCATGACATAAAATAGTTTTATCAATAATTATATATTGATGTAATTATATATAAAATTAGATTTTAGATCTTAGTAGTCTAGTACTCAAATTGATGAGATCATCAGACCATCCGATCATAAGAGATTGAAGAGATTAATCTCTCTTTTGCCTATTCGATGGTTCTCTTATGACGTGTAGGGGTGTCATTGTGATCTGATTTCATGAAGAAAAGTGAACAGATTCTTATATATTATTTTGATCATAAATATATTTAGATTAGATCTAAAGTGATTTATGATTCATTACAATAAGATAAAATTTAGATATAAAATTATTTTAGATCTGAATTGCATGCTACATATAACATAAACGGTATAGATCTAAAGGTTGTCATGATACATGAGATGTATGTATGAAGTTTAGATCATATCTATGTATGTTTAATTATTAAACATATTATAAAAATTTATTTTTATGCATTGAAACATATGGTATGCTTCACCTAAAATCTTTGTAGAATAGTTTTATAGACTGAAACATACGTTTCACACACTTAATTATGAATTAAGTTTTGAATAATCTAGATTTGAAAATTGAAGATCATTAAGACACCACATAAAATGATGGACAAAGGGTTAGCATGAATCAAGTCCTTCTAATGGGTTAAACCTAGGGTTAGAAATATATATGGACCACGTAAAGAAATTGATTAAATCTAATCAAGTGTTGAATTAGATCAGGTCAGTATTTCTCTAGATCAATCTCAATAGTTATAATTTGATCAAGTCTATATGTTTGACCCTAATAAATAGACCATGATCATGACTCCATGGTTGAGCCTGAATCTTTTGATGAACCAAATTGAAACTAATTAACCAGTTGGTGTCTAAGGTAAGTTTGGCAGATTCGATCAAATAATTTTTAATTGGGAGCTATTCACCTAGATGCGTCTACGGTAAGTTAAGAACATATCCCTCCCACTGATCTCACTTACCTAACCAATATGGTAGATTATATTTTGATTAGGTCACTAGTCGATTCATGCAGATCCATACATGGTGAATCAGTGTGACTGACTTAGGCATCTTTAGACCAGCTTGTGTCTAATCTTTTATATGACTTAGTAAAGTCAGTGGAAGGATTTGCAGCTTGTAGGTCGACTTCTTCTTTTATTCTTAGATCAATGAAATTAAATCTTCTAAATTATTAAGTCCATAAAGTGATAAAGTTATGAGATAACTTGATCATTGCCTCTCCTTAAGGTGCGTGATAATGAGTCCAATATTCTAAATAGGCATTGGAGATGCCACACGCTTGGTGTCTATTACATATTGGAATTGTCATTCATCATATGACCATCATAATATACCTTCAGATCAATGCTCAGGCTGGTCGAGTCATACTCTCGGGCCTGGACATTCGTCTGTTGGATGCACTTGGTGTGCCATGTTAATGGTTAAACTTAACTAGGATTTTCAGTGGAAGTGCCACATGCCTGCTGAAGGGATGCCTAGGGCAAAACTCATTGCTAGAAGTTGTTTAAAGAAATAATTAGTTATGAACTTATACATAGATGCACTAGGGTTGGCCAAGCCACACTCAGGTCTGAATGCAGTCTATGTGGATTCTAGTACCTACTAAGAAATTAGTGTAATTCCTCGAGTAGGAGGTAGAGGCTAGCAATTCATAAAAATAGTAGGAGAACCTTTAGACTAAAGTTCATATCTTCAGGATTAAAAATAATTCATATACTAATAGGCTAATATTTTTTCTTTCAGTTATGGCCAAGATACTATTTCTCCATATGCTATTGGACAGCGACAGGCTTATCGGACCCAACTTCGATAGATGATATCGAAAGTTGAAGATCATCTTAGAGCACGAGAGAATTTTGTACGTCCTTATGGATCAGGCACCTGAAAAATCTACAGCTAATGCTCCTCACGTCGCGAAAGATACTTATATGAAGTAGCTTAATGACCGTACGATCATATGTTGCATGATGAGGACAGCCATGAATGATGAACTTAGTCGTAAGTTCAAGGATGCGCAGCCAAAGGAGATCATTCAAATATTGAATGAGTCCTTCAGCACCCCTGAGGATGCGGAGAGACACAAAACCTCTTGCGTAGTGTTCAATGTCCATATGTGAGAGGGGGCTTTAGTCACCGATCATGTATTGTTCATGACTGAGCAAATTGAATGTCTTAGCAAACTTGACTTTCTATTGTATGAACAGTTAGGCAAGGATGTTATCCTCAATATGCTACCAAAATCCAATCTATCCTTTCTCAGTTGTTACAGAATGATGAAGCCTGTGGTAAACTACCATAGTTTGCTAGGATTACTACAGATTTTTGAGATGGATCACTGCTTCAGAAGGAGCCAGTGAATTTAATGGGAGGTTCGTCTGTAGGACATCAATCCTCTAGGAGAGGAAAGAAGAATAAAGTACAAAAATTTCATGCCATCGATCCCAAATAGATCAAACCATCAAAAATTGACAAGAGCCAAGCAGAGTACTTCTTCTGTAAGAAGCTGGATCATTGAAAAAAAAATTATCCTGCTTAAATAGCCACCCTTGATCCAAATAGGCCTACAAATAAGAGAAAGAAGCAAGCGATTGCTTCATAAGGTACTTATATGATAACTCCTTGTAATTTCTCTGTTTGTGATACTACAACCTGGGTATTAGATACCAAAAGTCCTATTAATATATGCAATTCATTATAGAGACTGTAGATAAGTAGAAAATTTTGAGAAGATGAGTGGTTCCTTAACATTGGAGATGGAAGTCTTGTTTCAGTTCTGATCTTGACAACTTTGCAGCTTGTCTTCGAGTCCAGTAATATCATGTTAAATGATTATCATTATTGTCTCTCTTTTTTTATGAATGTCATCTCTGTAGGCCTTTTGGCCAAACTTGATCATAAGTTTATAATAAAAGATGATTTTTATGATATCATTATAAATGATACTACAATTGTGTGTGGATAATTAAAACATGGCATATACATAATATCACGGTCTGTTAGTGTAATGTACACACCCAGTAAACACCCTAAATTAGATAATGTCAGTAAATCCTACCTTTGGCATTGTAGGCTTGGTCATGTGAACAAGAATATAATTGATAGGTTGATCAAGGAACCTATCCTTGAAATAGATGATTGTAAATCATTGCCTACCTGTGGTCCTGTCTACTTGGTAAGATGACTAAGTCACCTTTTAAAAAAAAGATGAAAGAGCCAGCGATGTCTTAGGTCTAATACATACTGATATATATGAGCCTATGAACATAAATACCAGAGGAGGATACTACTACTTCATTACATTTACAGACAACCTATCAAGATATGGGTATGTCTATCTTATGAAGTATAAGTCATAATTATTTAAAATGTTCAAACGATTCTGTGCTGAAATAGAAAAATAAACTGAGAAGAGTATTAATATCTTTCAGTCAAATCGAGGAGGTGAATACCTCACCAATGAGTTTTTGATATATCTGGAAGAGAATGGAATTCTCTCATAGTGGATCTCTCCTGAAACACCACAGCATAATAGTGTGTCCGAGAGGAGGAATCGAATCTTGTTAGACATGGTCCAATCCATGATGGGCTTTATGAGTCTGCCAATCTTCTTTTGGAGATATGCTCTACAAACTGCCTGCTATATTTTAAATAAGGTGTCCAACAAGTCTGTCAATAAAACTCCATATGAGGTATGGACTGGACGTAAGCCGATACTCTCACACCTTAGGATCTAGGGGTGTCTAGCTTATGTCAAGCATTTAAAGACAGATAAGCTTGGATTGAAGTTCGATAAATACTTATTCATAGGGTACCCAAAGAAAACTAAAGGGTACTACTTCTACCTTGTTGTAAAGCAAAAGGTGTTTATCAGTAGTCGGGCAGTCTTTTTGGAAAAGGAGTTCTTGGTGAAGGAGCTAATGCTTGTAAAATTGAACTTGATGAAGTTCATGAGGTGGGAGGATCGACACACACAAAATTAGATTTGATTGATGAATCAAATCTAAAGCTAGTAGAGGTGCCATTAAGGAGATCTGGTAGAGTACCGCATCAGTCGAACAGATACTATGATTTTTTAGTCCGAGACGGTGAAACCATCAAACTTGATGAGAATGATGAGGATCCGATCACCTATATGGAGGCCATGCAAAGGCCTGACTTTTAGAAATGGCTTGAGGTCATGAAGTTTGAAATGGAGTCCATGAAGATCAATGGTGTATAGACACTAGTTGATCCGTCCAAAGGGATAAAACCCATAGGGTGTAAATAGATTTTTAAGAAAAAAAAGGAGCAGACAGAAAGGTAGAGACCTATAAAGCCCATCTAGTTGCCAAGCATTATCGTCAGCATTATGGTATTGACTAGGATGAGATATTCTATCCTGTGGCAATGCTCAAATGCATCCGGATTATGCTCGCTATCACTGCACACTTATATTATGATATATGATAGATGGATGTCAAAACTGCTTTCCTTAATGGAGAGCTGGAAGAAGAGGTGTATATGATACAACCTGAAGGGTTCACATTAACAGATGAGTCAAAAAATATGCAAGCTAAAAAGATCTATTTATGGACTTAAGCAGGTATCTAGGAGTTGGAACATGCATTTTAATAAGATGATCAAAATATATGACTTCGTTAGGAACGGAGAAGAGCCTTGTCTCTACAAGTGGACTTTCGATTCTATAGTCATCTTCTTTGTGCTATATGTGGATGGCATACTGTTACTAGAAAGTGACATTCCAACTTTGTAGAGTGTGAAGCTGTGGCTATCATCATAGTTCTCCATGAAGGATTTGAGAGAAGCATCCTATATCCTTGAAATGAAGATCTATAGGGATAGATCTAGAAGCGGTTCATTGATACCTTGTTGAAGTGGTTCAATATGGATAATTCCAAGACAGGCTATCTTCCGATAGGCCATGAAATTACTCTTTCTAAGAAGGATTGTCTGACAACTTCTGAGGAGAGAGAGTGCATGAGTAGAATATCATATGCTTTGGCAGTGGGATCTATCATGTATGCTATGGCATGTATGAGGTTAGATGTGGCCTATTTACTAGGGGTAGTGAGTAGGTACCAGTCTGATCTGAGTGAGAAGTATTAAAAGATTGCAAAAGCAATACTTAAGTATTTGAGAAATACTAAAGACCAATGGCTTATCTATGGAGATACTAACTTAAAACTTATGAGATATATTGATTTCAGTTTTTAGTCAGATTGTGATGACAGCAGAAGCATGTCGGGCTACGTATTTACTCTGAACAGAGTTATTGTTTGCTGGAAGAGTTTCAAGCAACATACTGTGGCCGATTATATTTGCGAAGTGGAATACATTGCTGCATCGATGCTACAAAGGAGATGGTGTGGTTGCAAAAATTCATCAGTGAGCTAGAAGTTACACCTTCTATTGATGGCCCTGTATTGCTGTACTGTGACAGTTCTGATGCCATAGCTCAGGCGAAAGAACCCAAGTCGCACCATTGCACCAAGCTATTCTGTGCTGTTATCACCTGGTACGAGGGATCGTGAACCATGGTGATGTCGAACTTTAGAAGATCGACGGAAAGAAGAATCTAGCCGACCCCTTCACTAAAGCTCTCGAGATCAAAGAGTTTGATGACTTTAAATGGAAGATGGGTATTAGATACTACCCTGATTGACTTTAGTCCAAGTTGTTGAAAATTATGTCCTAAAATCAATCTATGACAATTGAATTCATCCTTGTATATGAATTATTAATTATTGAATAAAAGTTATTTCGATATTTTTCAACATAAAATAATATTCTTGTTGAACTCTTGTGTTGTGATGAAGTCCTTAGAATTATGCTAGTATGCGATAAAGAGAGGATTTATCGTATAGTTTTTAAACATGTTCGTGATCAAATGATACGTCAATACAGGACAATGACGTTTATCGAGTAGAGGTCGTTGTATGCCATATGGGTTGGTTGTCCTCTTAATCAAGGAGCGTGGTGACACTGGTATGGCATACAGATGAGATATAGAGATGCATCATCACTGAACAAGTGACTCACTTACTGAGCATTCTACTGTCAAGAGCTGCTCACAAAACACATAGGTATAAGTATCCTTTAGACCTGAGATCACTATAGTGACTTGGAAGCAACTCACTGTGCTTTGGTGCCGAACTATCTGGTTTCTAATACAGTGACGGAATGCTACTGGGTGCATTCAAGTACTTACAAAGTCTATATATGAATCAAGATAGAATTGATCACTCCAGATTATTGGAGTTGATGTATCACTGTATTTCAATTTTGTAAAACCTTGGTCAGGGTAATCCATGAGATAGATTTGAAAGGTTGAAATACCATACGGATGAAGCAATCTCGGTTGATATTAACCTGAGACCATCCTAGAGCATCCAGGGTCAAAAGAATGAATTATGCTGTAACCATGTGTATGAATTCTGAAATATTCTTTTGCAATAATTTAACCTATCTGGATGTCAAAAATCATTACTAGATGGTATCTCAATTAGTACAAAAATTAGTTCCTGTGATACCGGCTTAGTATTTAAACCTATGGAGTCACGCACACAAGTTAGACAAAGCAGGAAGAAATTGGCCTATGTTTATATATCCAATTTAGAAGTACTTGATTTGATTGAACATATAAGCTAGCTTGATTGAGAATTAAGTTATAGATCAAACGAGATTGAAGAGTTGACTATGTCTAGCTAGCACTACACATGAGGTTCAAGTTCAATCCTAAGGATAAATAGTTTCTAATCTATGATCCATAGAGCATATGAAAGATTAGATTTAAGAGCTGATTAATTTTAGATTAGACTTGAATTAATTAGTCATAAATTGGGTCCAAAATCCAAGTTAGACTTGGTACAAAAGTCTTAAAGAGTTTGAGATTGACAGCTTTTCGAAATTATTTCGAACCAACTTCGAATTGGATTCGAATTAGATCTGTTTTGGATGAGATATAAGTATTCCTACTTGCACTAGAAATACCCTCCCATATGGGTTGACCAACACCTAATATGGATTTGGTTTGGGGTGTCCCATGTGGATGAGGGAGTGGGTGCAAGTTGAATATCATATATGATGGCAATTCTATCTCATGTAGGAATCCTTCTTTCATTAGTATTGAAATAATTCAAATCAAATTTGAGTTAAGAGTCCTACTCTCATTGGGTGATGAGAATCATCTATAAATAAAGAGGGTCTCTACCTATGGATGCATAGCAAACAAATCAGATTGAGAGAAGAGAGAAAGAGAGAGAGAGGCATGTGAAGAGAGAGATCCTTAATCTTCTCCTACATCTCTCCCTTTGTTGCCGCCTCCTCTTCTTGGGTATGGATCCTTCTTAGGCATCCCATCTATTGGTGTGAGGTGTCACATCAGCACATCTCCTCCCTCATTTGGTTGGCTTGCAAAGGTAATTGGATTGAAGTTCATCCTGCTTTCCTGTGGCGTCTGATGTGCATGTGAAGTAGAGGATCTGCATATCCAGGCCTCCACGAAGGTTTAATTCTGATAAATTGAGATTTGATCTCTAGTTTTGATGCTAATCAGGTAAGGATTTAATCCTTAATCAAGTAGATAAATAGAAAAATTTTTAGATATAACCTGGGCAATCAGGGTAGAAATAGTTTCTTTCTTTTTAGATTGATCTCACAATCACTTGTGTGGTGACACTAATACAAGGATGTAAGTGCTCATTAGAGAATGAGCTCACTAAACAGACTCACAGAAAGAACATCTGATGGAGCCTTACAGCATGTCAATTGATGGCTCTCCAGTGAGAGTGGTGCATGTGATCTTTTGACTTGAGATCCAAGGTACCTTGTGTATATGGATCCTTACTTTGGTTTATTTTCTAGCACGGTACTTTAAGATATGTGTGGGATATTCTAAGTATGGTGAAGTATGCATGGAGATTGTGAGTGGTCAATAAAAAATCGATCACTTCTTGTAGGAGGAGAGAACATCCTATGTGATCTCATAGGATGATGACTCTAAGAGTCTCTATGAAAGAATTATGTCCTACAAGCCAAATCACATATGGAATGCGATAGGATGTTTATTATAATTTATCTTTCAAGCTCATGTAATTGATATTAGTATTATTAATAAAATTTATATTTTTGATTCATTATATGCTGCATCTTATTAATTTTAAGATTATAATGAACCCCATAGGTCTGGACAATCATTTTAGGACTGTGATGAGATCACACCAGTGAGACCTAAATTTTTGATAGCTCTGATCTAAAATATTCTTAGTTATTGGTACATTGAGTCGAAGATCAATGATACCGGTAAGACTGGCATGTCCTATGTATGCTCAGAAATGAGGGTGGTTGATCTTACAACCACTTGTGTGGTAACACTAATACAAGGATATGGGTGCTCATTAGAGAATGAGTTCATTAAATTAACTTACAAGAGAATAATCAGATGGAGTTTTATTTACATGTCAACTGATAATTCTCTAGCGGGAGTTGTGTAAGTGATCCTTTGACCTGAGGTCATCATGGTACCTTGTGTACATAGATCCATATTTTGGTTCACTACCTAACTTGATTCTCTGATCCTTGTGTGGGGTGTTTTAGATATGGTGAAGTATGCATGGAGGTTGTGAGTGATCAATAAGGGATCAGTCACTCCTAATAAGGGAAGCGAATATCCTATGCGATTTCATAGGATGGTGATTCTCGAAGTCTTTGGCCAAAGTAGGATGATAATTAAAAAAAGATTTTGAATATATCATCAACTGAATCATCATCTTCAGATCAAGATACATAAAGATAAATGATTAGATTTGTCATATTTTTATATCCATAGCTCATCTGAGATATTGTTTGAATGATTGATTGAATTACATGGGAACTTGCTACTGAATGGTATTTTGATATTTTTTTATCAAAATTTTAAATCTTTCAGATAGTCATGACATATTTCTAGACATCAATATTGACTTGTGGGCTTGATAAAAATTAAAATAATTTGATTTTGAAATCAATTTGGAAGAGTCCAAGTTGATTGAGACTCTTTGGGTGATCTAATCTCATTGGATTAGGGTTACATCAAAAGTCTGGATCCACTGCTGGCTAAATTTGGAACCCAATGGGTTACACACATTGATATTTGATCATGGTCTAATTTAATTAGAGTTTAATATAAATTTTATGGATTAATTTGATATGCTAGCATATTGTATTAACCCAAGTTTTCATATTGGTTTGGTTCAAAGTATTTGAGCTAACCTAGACCAGTTGGCTTTGACCTAATGAGATTGGGTTAATTTGGATTGGATCCTTATCCAACTTGGACCAGTTTCAAGTGAAGAAGGACTCCTCTATGTTTAATAAAAGCCACACAATAATATAATTGCCGCCCACCTCAAATCAGCATGAGAAATAAAGAGTCCTTCTTAAAGAAGACTGTTTATTAAACACATTGCCTTAGAAGATAAATCAGAAATCCTATGTTTTGATATCAAAAATTAATAAAATTTTTATGACATATAGAGAAGGAATAATCCTTCTACTCTAAGTATCTAAATCACCAAAAATTTACTCAATAAATTTATTTGGCATGTGGGTATTTGGAGCACCAAAAGTTGGCACCCCTTCATCCCTTGTAATGTCCCCTGGTTCCCTATTTATAGGGGATGCTCCAGATAGCTTTTGACTAAGATTTTTGGATGAGCTAGAGAAAGGAACATGAAAATTATAGAAAAAAATTTGAAAAAATTTTGAGAAAATAAAGAGGGGAATTTGAGTGGCAAAAGTTTCTACAAGGGTGGTGAGATTTTTAGCAAATATTGCTGGAGTGCCCTAAATTTGATTTTTTCATATGTTGAAGCCAAAAATTAAATCTTAAATTATATGATATCTAAAGAGCATCTTCTTAGTGTCATTTTGGTGATAAGATCAAAAGCAACTGGATTTTGGTGCGATCGTGACATAAGTTTGAAGCAGACAATGTTCTTGAGAAGACAAGGCTGCGGCTGCACACCGGTTGAGAAGGACCTTGGCCAACTTTCGTGTGGATCATCATTGGAGGACTTCTATCTTTGGGTCTTATGGAGAACACCAACATGCCACTTTTTTATTATGGTTAAAGTATAATATTCTATCTCTTTGCATACTTGAATTTGCTTTGATCGTGTTCGGCAAGGTGATTCTAGGGTTTTGAGTTCGGCTCAATAGTTTTATTTAATAAAGCTATTGATTTGAGTATTTTTAAAAATTTTAAAATTTATTTTTTACTATGTAGTCAAAATTCAACAATGGTATTAGAGCCATCCTTGTCTGATTCGATCAAATAAGTACAATATAGTAGCTTAGAATTGTTCTTGTTCATATCCTACAAAAAATGTAGCATTATTTTTGCATCGATTCTTCAAACTCAAAAAAAAATATTTTTTGACTTTTTATGAACCATGATTCTAAATTTTAATTATTAAATTATAAATTTATGATAATTTAAAATTTTATTATCATGGTTGCATGATGATTAAATCAATGTATAGCTAACAAGGGTATTATGCATGCCTAATTAGATTAGAATATGTTATATTATATAAATTTGTTAGTCATATGTTATGACTTTAATTGCACCCTTATATATTTTTTGGCATGATAATGTGATTGTTATTTTGAATAGTAGAAGCATGCAAATTTGCATAATTTGTAGTGTACATTTTATGCACTTATATAGTTAGGATGTATCGAGACCAGTTTAAAGTCTCTCATAAAATTATATTAAGTTGTAATGTCAGGATTCACTTTTAAATCAAAAGTCAAATTCTTAAGATCAATTGGTGTTGAGGAAGTGTGAAAGGTGGTTTTCTAATTAGGTCCGTATGCTAGCCTGGCCAACTCTGTTGGTATCTAAAAAAGCTACGAGGAGCCTCCCACCTATTTACCTAACCAATTTAATCTTTTTGAATTTCGAACTTAGATTGATTAGTGATGTAGACACTACCAGGACTTTCCCTCAAACTTGATTGATAGAGTATGTCAAGATTTTAGTGAGCTTGTTGTACTATCCACAAAGCTTACTATAGAAATTGACATGATGTTGATCAAGTGCATATTGATGCTTATGACATATTTGAACAGTGTTACTTTATTGTGCTATCCACAAGGGCAGCATTCTTTAAGTATGATTATATGAGATTGAAAGATCAACTTAACTAGAACACTATAGTTTGTTGTGCTATCCATAAGACTATATGTGATCTAGAGGTCAGAATGAAAGATGTTGAGAATTGTAAAGATACAATTGATAAAAAGTTACCTACTCTTGAACTCATGAATACTTGTTATGCTATTCACAAGGTGTTTGTAAGGAATAGGGATCTCAACCCCACTAAGAAATATTAGTATGTTTCTCAATTTTCATATTTGAGGGCTATGAAATTCGATAAAATAGTGGAAGATATAATTAGATAAAAGTTCTAGTCTAGTTGTGAATGTCTTCATGAGTTATCCGCTTATATTGTGTTCTTATCATTGTAGATTAACTATACTTATGGTATCCTCACTGTCTCTTAGAGGTATCCTAGATACTAACAAGTTGATCAGACCCAACTATGTCGACTGGTTAAAGAACTTGAGAATTATTCTCACTCAGGAGAAAGTCTCCTACATTCTGGATACACCTACTCCAGATTCTCTTGGGGAAGATACTTTTGAGGAGGAAAAGGCCACATATAAGATATGAAAAGATGACAGTGTGACTATCAAATGTATCATGCTTGCCTCCATGAGCAATGAGCTCCAGAGGCAGTATGAGGACATGGACGTTCTCTCTATTCTCCTTAATCTTAAAAGTTATATGGCGAGTAAAGTCGAACTGCTCGATATGAGATATTGAAGAAATTATTTCGTACCCATATAACTAAAGGCTCTTCCATGCAAATGCATGTCCTAAAGATGATTGATTTGATTACTCATTTGGGACAGCTGGATTTTATCATGGATGGTGAACTGAGCCAAGATTTGATCCTGCAGTCTTTCTCTGACTCTTTTTCTCAGGTTGTCATTAATTATCATATGAACAAATTGAACATCAGCTTGTCTGAGCTGCTGAATATGTTAAAAATAGCAGAGAGCCATTTCAATTGTGAAAAAGCTCAGGTTCTTCATGTTGATAAGATTAGCAAGAAGAAGGTGAAGAAGGGTTCTAAGAAAAAGTTGAACCCTAAGGCTGGCATCTCCAAGAAGAAGGTGAAGAAGGTCTCCACCAAAGATATTTTTTATCACTATGGCAAGGAGGGCCATTGGAAGAGAAATTGCAAGAAGTACCTTGCAACTGTGAAATCAGCAAATATTGCTAAAAGTTTGTATATGATACAAACTAATTTATCATTAAGTACTTCAATGTCAGATTCTTGGGTATTGGTTACCACCTATGATTCACACCTTTGCAAATCATTGCTGGGTCTACAGAAAATAAGAAATCTGAATAAAAGTGACTTGAGCTGTTCGACACAAGTGGAGAGTCCATTCAAGTCGAAGCCATAGAAACCAGGGTTTTGAAGTTGCCTTCGAAAAATATTTTGAAACTAAAGACCTGTTATTACATTCCAAATATTGTTAGAAATATTATTTCTATACTATTATTATTGGAACAAAGTTTTGAAATAATTACAAAAAATAATGATTGTTCTATATATTTTTCTAATGAATATTATGGAAGTGCTTTTATTAATAATGGTCTTATGTTTCTTTCACTTAATGATAATATGCTTCATATTGATAATGTGAAGAAAAGAAAGAGAGAGAGGATGTGAATGTCACATACCTCTGGAACTACCGACTTGGCCATATAAATGAGTTAAGGATTAATAAGTTATACAAAGATAATTTTTTTGATCCTTATGATTATGAATCATATGAAACTTGTGAATCTTATCTCATGAGAAAAATGATCAAGACTCCATTTACTGGACATAGAGATCGGGCAAGTGACATTTTGGACCTTGTACATACTGATGTGTGTGGTCCAATGTTGATTCAAGCCAGAGGTGGATACTCTTACCTCATCACATTTACTAATGATATGTCTAGGTTTGGATATGTGTATTTAATGAAATACAAATTTGAAGTCTTTGACAAATTTAAAGAGTTTCAAAGAATGGTCGAGAAATAAACTGATAAAAGTATTAAAGATCTTCGATCGGATCGAGGAAAAAAATATTTGTCTAGTGAGTTCCTCTATTATTTAAAATAAAATAGTATACTCTCTCAATGGACACCTCTTTATATTCTACAATTAAATAGAATTATAAAAAAGAAGAATCGTACCTTATTAGATATGGTGCGGTCTATGATGTGTTTCACGGATCTTCCATTATCCTTTTGGAAATACATCCTCAAGGCTACAATACATATTTTAAATAAAATATCTTCAAAATCTATTTCTAGCACTCCATATGAAATATAGAAAAAAAAAATATCCAATCTTAAGCATCTTAAGATTTGGGGCTACTCAGCTTATATGAAAAATATTGATGGACATAAGCTGGATGCTAAATCAGAAAAATATAGGTTTGTAGGTTATCCCAAGGAGAGTATAGGATACTACTTCTATAATCCTACTCAACAAAGGGTGTTTGTTGGTAGGCATGCCATTTTCTTGGAGAAAGAGTTTATCCAAGAAGGAGACAGTGGGAGGTCTATTGAACTTGAGGAAGTTCAAAACCTACAATCTATCCAGAATTCATCGATGGTTCTCAACCAGATGTGTCCATTGTTGAGGCACAGCTACTTCACACACCTCCTCTTCGAAGGTCGAGTAGAGTGCGTAGTATACCACTCAGGTATAGATTTTCATTGGGAATGACAACACAAGCCACACATTGAGAATGATGAGCCTACGACCTATTCGGAGGCTGTCATGAGTAGTGACTCTGACAAGTGGCTCAATGCCATAAAATTTGAAATAGACTCCATGTATGCCAACTAAGTTTGAACGTTGGTTGATGCGCCAGAGGGTGTGACCCCAATAGGCTGCAAATGGGTCTTCAAAAAGAAGATTAGAGTAGATGGCCAGGTAGAGACCTATAAGCCCAGACTTGTGGCAAAAAGTTTCAGATAAAAATAAGGTGTTGATTATGAAGAAACCTTTTCGCTGGTAATTATGCTCAAGTCTATTCGATATTGCTTGTTATTGCAGCATACCATGACTATGAGATCTGACAGGTGGATGTCAAGACTACCTTCCTCAATGAAATCCTTGAGGAAGAAGTCTACATGACTCAACCAGAGGGATTTATCTCAAGTGGGATAGCAAATCAGGTATGCAAGCTGAATAGATCCATATATGGATTAAAGCAAGCATCAAGGAACTGGAACATCTATTTTGATGAGACTATCAAATCATTTGGCTTCATCAAAAATATGGATAAAACTTATGTGTACAAGAAGAGTAGTGGGAGTGCTATTGTCTTCTTGATCTTGTATGTGGATGACATACTGCTCATTGAGAATGATATCCCGATGTTGCAATTGATCAAGACTTGGCTATCACAAAAATTTTTCATGAAAGACTTGAGTGAAGCATCCTATATACTTGGTATAAGATCTATAAGGATAGATCGAAAAGGATGCTAAGCTTGTCCCAGTTAGAAACATTGACCTTGTGTTGAAGAGGTTCAACATGGAGGGAAGTAAAAGAGGTTACTTGCTCATAGGTCATGGCATACAACTTTCTAAGAAGATGTCTCTTAAGATATCTAAATAGAAAATAGAATGAGTTCTATTCCTTATGCTTCGGCAGTAGGATCAATAATATATACTATGTTATGTACCAGGCCAGATGTGGCTTATGCCTTAGGCATTGTAAGTAATTTCAGGATGATTCGAAGAAGATCATTAGAAAGCTGTGAAAAATATGCTCAAGTACTTGAGAAGAACTAGAGATATTTTTTTCTAATTTATGGTGGATCTGATTTAAAACTGGAAGGTTATACCGATTCTAATTTTCAATCTGATCTGGATGATAGCAAATCGATGTCTGGATATGTGCTCACCTTGTATGGTGTGCAGTAAGTTGAAAAAATTTCAAACAGCAAACTGTTGCTGACTCGATCACTGAGGCTCAGTATATTACTATAAGTGAGGCTGCTAAGGAGGTCGTCTGGATGAAGAAATTCATCACAGAGTTAGGTGTGGTTTTAGGGATTAAACAACCAGTGCCTCTTTATTGTGATAATACTGGAGCAGTTGCTCAAGCCAAAGAACCAAGGTCTCATCATAAATCCAAACACATCCTAAGATGGTTCTATCTCGTTCAGAAGATAGTCGAAAGATGCGATGTGATCGTGGAATGAGTTGACACCAAGAACAATATAGCGAATCCATTTACTAAGACCTTGTCAATGCAGTAGTTTGACCGCCACTTTGATAGCATGCATATCAAGTATAGGGGCGATTGGCTTTAGTGCAAGTAGGAGATTGAAAGAATTATGCCCTCCAAGTCAATCGCATATGGGATGTGATAGGATGTTTATTATAATTTATCTTTCAAACTGTAATTGGTATTAATATTATTAATAAAATTAATATTTTTGATTCATTATATGCTGCATCTTATTAATTTTAAGATTATAATGAACCCCATAGGTCTGGACAATGATTTTAGGGCCATGATGAGATCATACTAGTGAGACCTAAATTCTTAAAAGCCTTGATCTAAAATTTTCTTAGTCATTGGTACATTGAGTCAGAGATCAATAATACTGGTAAGACTGGCATGTCCTATATATGCTCAAAAATGAAGATGGTTGATTTCACAACCACTTGTGTGGTGATACTAATACAAGGATATGGATGCTATTAGAGAATGAGTTCACTAAATTGACCTATGAGAGAATAATCAGATGGAGTCTTATTTACATGTCAACTGATAATTCTCTAGTGAAAGTTGTGTAAGTGATCCTTTGACCTGAGGTCACCATGGTACCTTATGTACATGGATCCATATTTTGGTTCACTATCTAACTTGATTCTCAGATCCTTATATGGGGTGTTTTGGATATGGTGAAGTGTGCATAGAGGTTGTGAGTGATTAATAAAGATCAGTCACTCCTAATAAGGAGAGCGAACATCCTATGTGATCTCATAGGATGGTGATTCTGAAAGTCTTTGACCAAAGTAGGGTGATAATTAGAAAAGAATTTCTAATGTATCATCAACTAAATCATCACCTTCAGATCGAGATACGTAAAGATAAGTGATTGGGTTTGATATATTTTTATGCCCACAGCTCATCTGGGATGTTGTTTGACTGAAGGATTAAATTACATGGGAACTTATCACTGAAGTATATTTTGGTAATTTTTTACTAAAATTTTAAATCTTTCAGGTAGTCATGACATATTGCTAGATGTCAATTTTAACTTATTGGCTTGATAAAAATTGAAAGAATTTGATTCTGAAATCAATTTGGAAGAGTCCAAGTTGATTGAGACTCTTTAGATGATCTAATCTCATCGGATTAGGATTACGTCGAAAGTCCGAATCCACTGCTGGCTAGATTTGGAATCCAATGGGTCACACACTTTGGGATTTAGTCTTGATCTAATTTAATTAAAATTTAGTATAAATTTTATGGGTTAATTTGATATGCTAGCATATTGTATTAACCCAAGTTCCCAAATTGGTTTGGTTCAAAGTATTTGAGCTAACCTAGATCAGTTGGCTTTGACCTAATGAGATTGGATCAATTTGGATTGGATCCTTATCCAACTTAGACTAGTTTCAAGTGAAGAAGGACTCCACCATGTTCACCAAAAGCCACATAAAAATATAATTGCCACCCACCTCAAATCAGCATGAGAAATAAAGAGTCCTTCTTAAAGAAAGCTCTTTATTAAACACGTTGCCTTTGAAGATAAATTAGAAATCCTATGTTTTGATACCAAAAATTAATAAAATTTTTATTGCACATAGAGAAAGAAGAATACTTCTAGTTTAAGTATCTAAATCATTAAAAATTTACTCGATGAATTTATTTGATGCATGGGAATTTGGAGCACCAAAAGTTGGCACCCCTTCATCTCATGTAACGTCCCATGGTCTCCTATTTATCAGGGACACCCCAAATGTCTTTTGGCTGAGATATTTGGATGACCTAGAGAAAGGAATATGTAAATTACATAAAAAAATCTAAAAAAAAATTGAGAAAAAAAAAGAGAAGAATTTGAGTGGCAAAAGTTGCTACAAGGGTGGTGAGATTTTCAGCAAGTGTTGCTAAAATGCCCTAGAATTTGGTTTTTCTATATGTTAGAGCCAAAAATTAAATTCTAAGTTATATGATATCTGAAGAACATCTTCTTAGGATCATTTTAGTGGTAAGATCAAAAGCAACTGAGCTTTGGTGCAATCATGACGTAAGTTTGAAGCTGATAGTATTCTTGAGAAGATAAGGCTACAGCTGCGTATCAATTGGGAAGGATCTTGGCCAACTTCCATATGGATCACCGTTGGAAGACTTCTACCTTGGGAGCTTGTGGAGAACACCAATATGTCACTTTTTTATTAAGTTTAAAGTATAATATTCTATCTCTTTGCCTGCTTGAATTTGCTTTGATCGTGTTCGGTAAGGTGATTCTAGGTTTTGGATTCGACTCAATAGTTTTATTTGATAAAGCTATTGATTTGAGTATTTTAAAAAATATTAAAAATTATTTTTTACTATGTAGTCGGAACCCAATACTCTGGCCAAAGTAAAGATGAATAGTAGAAAAGATTTCTACTGATTCATCAATCGAGTCATCATCATTAGATCGAGATATATATGAATAGATATTTGGGCTTGACATGATTCCATACCATAGCTTGTCTGAGATATTATGTGATTGAAGAATTGAATTATACGGTACCTCACCATGGAAGAATAATTTTGATATTTTCATCAAATTTTAAATCTTTCGGATAGTCATGACACATTGCTAGACGTCAATCTTGACTTGTGGACTTATCAGAATTAAAAGAGTTTAATTCAAGAATCAATTAGGAAGAGTCTTAGTTGATTAGGACTCTTGAGCTGACCTAATTATTGAAACTCGTATGTAGGGGCATGCATATGTGTTTCAGTGAGTTTTAAAACTGATAAAAATATTAAGATTCTTCAATCGGATCAAGGAGGAGAATATTTATCTAGTGAGTTTCTCAATTATTTAAAATAAAATAGAATACTCTCTCAATGGATACCTCCTTATACTCCATAATTAAATAAAATTATGAAAAAGAGAAATCACACCTTATTAGATATGGTGCGGTCCATGGTGTATTTCATGGATCTTCCAATATCTTTTTGAGGATACATCCTTGAGACTGCAGTATATATTTTAAATAAAGTACCTTCGAAATCTATTTCTAGCACTCCATATAAAATATGAAAAAAAAAAGATCCAATCTTAAGCATCTTAAGATTTGGGATTGTCCGGCTTATGTGAAAAATATTGATGGACATAAGCTAGATGCTAAATCAGAAAAATACAGGTTTGTAGGTTATCACAAGGAGAGTATTGGATACTACTTCTATAATCCTACTCAATAAAAGGTGTTTGTTGGTAGGCATGCTATTTTTCTGGAGAAAGAGTTTATCCAAGAAGGAGGCAATGTGAGGTCTGTTGAACTTGAGGAAGTTCAAAACCTACAATCCATTCAGAATTTATCAAATAGTTCTCAACCAGTTGTGTCTATTGTTGAGGCACAGCCACTACACATACTTCCTCTCCGAAGGTCAAGTAAAGTGTGTAGTGTACCACTCAGGTATGTATTTATCATTGAGAATGACAACACAACCCATATCATTGAGAATGTGATCCCATGACCTATTCAGAAGCTGTCATGAGTAGTCATTCTGACAAGTGGCTCAATGCCATGAAATTCGAAATGGACTCCATGTATGCCAACCAAGTATGGACTTTAGTTGATGTGCCTGAGGGTGTCACTTCAATAGGCTACAAATGGTTCTTCAAAAAGAAGATTGGAGCAGATGGCCAGGTCTCTAGACCTATAAGGCCAGGTTGGTGGTAAAAGATTTCAGACAAAAATAAGGTATTGATCATGAAGAAACTTTTTTGTCAGTAGCCATGCTCAAGTCTATTCGGATAATGCTTGCTATTGCAGCATACCATGACTATGAGATTTCGCAAATGGATATCAAGACTATCTTCCTCAATGAAAACCTTAAGGAAGAAGTCTATATGACTCAGTCGGAGGAATTTATCTCTAGTGGGGGAGCAAATTAGGTATGCAAGCTGAATAGATCCATTTATGGATTGAAGCAAGCATCAAGGAGTTGGAACATCCATTTTGATGAGACAGTAAAATCATTTGGCTTCATCAAAAATATGGATGAACCTTGTGTGTATAAGAAGAATAGTGGGAGTGCTATTGTCTTCTTGATTTGTATGTGGATGACATACCGCTCATTGGGAATGATATCTCGATGTTGCAATCAGTCAAGACTTGGCGATCACAAAAGTTTCTATGAAAGACTTGGGTGAGGTGTCTTATATACTTGGTATTAAGATCTATGGGGATAGATCGAAAAGGATTCTAGGCTTGTTTCAGTCTAGGTACATTGACCTTGTGTTGAAGAGGTTCGACATGGAGGAAAGTAAAAGAGGTTACTTGCCCATAGGTCATGGCATATAACTCTCTAAGAAGATGTCTCCTAAGACACCTAAAGAGAGAAATAAAATGAGTTATATTCCTTATGCTTCGACTATAGGATCAATAATGTATGCTATATTATGTATCAGGCCTGATGTTGCTTATGCCTGGGCATTGTAAGCAGATTTTAGACTGATCCTAGAGAGGATCATTGGAAAGCTATGAAAAACATACTCAAGTACTTGAGAAGGACTAGAGATATTTTTTTTGATATATGATGGATTTGATTTAAAACTAGAAGATTATACTGATTCTAGTTTTCAATCTGATCTAGATGATAGCAAATCCATATCTAGATATGTGTTCACCATGTATGGTGGTGTAGTAAGTTAAAAAAATTTCAAACAGCAAACTATTGCTGACTCGGTCACTGAGGCTGAATATATTGCTGCAAGTGAGGCTGCTAAGGAGGCCATCTGGATGAAAAAATTTATCACAGAATTGGGTGTGGTTTCAGAGATTGAACAATCAGTGTCCCTTTATTGTGATAATATTAGGACAATTGCTCAAGACAAAGAACCAAAATCTCACTATAAATCCAAGCACATCCTAAGATGGCTCCACCTCATTTGAGAGATTGTCGAAAGATGCGATGTGATCATGGAGCGAGTTGATACCAAGAATAGTATAGCAGATCCATTCACTAAGGCCTTGTCAATGTAGTGGTTTGACCGCCATCTTGATAGCATGGGCATCAAGTATAAGGGCGATTGGCTTTAAGCACAAGTGAGAGATTGAAAGAATAATACTCTACAAGCCAATCACAAATGGGATGTGATAGGAAGTTTTTATAATTTATCTTTCCAACTCATATAAATTAATATTTATATTATTAATAAAATAAATATTTTTTATTCATTATGTGCTGCATCTTATTAATTTTAAGATTATAATGAACCCCATAGGTCTGGGCAATGATTTTAGGGCCATGATGAGTGTGGAAAAATTTAGTACAAGGGTAAAATGGTTATTTTAAATTTTTTTCAAAATTATTATTTTACAGTAGAAATTATTAATTAATCTAATTAATTAATAAAAATTTACCCTACACTAGGATCTAAATATGATATATAGCATGCATGCATTTAAATTTGAAATTCAAATTTGAACAGTAAATACTTTACTATAATGTGTTCAGAACACAATACCTTTGTGCGGGTAGTAGATCGCTGCAATCTGATCACTGTCAGGAGAATTTGATCATCATGATTAGCCACACAGTGTGTCTGGCCTCTACAGATCATCCACACGAAGCTCCCGATCTGATCGACTCCTCACGAGTGCTAGCTCATTGTAGAGCCCTTTCGACAGCCGATGCTGATCGAACTCCTTCGATCGATGTCTATCAATTCTTTGAATGCTCCAGATCATCAGCAGACATACTTGAGAGGATGTTAAAGATCTCTCTAAAATTTGGTGAGCTCACGACACTCATAGCTCACCTTCTCACTTCCTGAACTCCAGACTGAAACCCTAAAGAACTCACTGAAACCCTGTGCATACTTTTTCTTTCTTTTTTTTCTTTTTCTCTCAGAAGGATATAGACCTTCACCTTACACACAAGAATTTCTCACGCCCAGATTTTCTCTCCAAAATTTTTCTTTGCACATGCCCACTCTTCTCCTCCTTTTAAAACAATAACCAAGGTCTTATCCATGTGAGAGGATAAAGATGAGTAATTGCACATTTAAATTCAAATCAAATTTTGAATTCAAATGGAAACTAATTTATCCCTATCCACCAAGGATGTGAGAAGAGGAGGGAATGGCTTAATTTGTGCGTGAGTGATTTCATGAGAAATATTTTCTCGTGTAATAAATGGGGTGCTAAAAGAAGATAAGGTCAAGGCGCTAAGATTGGTTGCTCATTCAAATTCAAACTTTGTTTTGAATTTGAATGGCCAACCAACCATCCTTATCCACTCATTTGGCACATTAAAGTAGGGTGTGAGGAGGGCTTTGCATGAGAAAAAATTCATGAGAACTTCCTTCTCGTGAATTCAAATGGGCACAGTGGAAGTGAGGTGGCGCAGGGAGAATGGGTCAAGGTGGTTTCATTATTTAAACCAACCTAATTGAACCAAATAAGTTAGGACTAACTAGACTAATTTAAACCTAACTAAATTAGGCTTAATTAAGCTCAATAAAATTCTAATCAAATCAAAAATTGATTAAGCCCAACCCCTGATCAAATCAGGGACCAAACCATCTCGACGATTAGGTCAACTCTTAACCTAATCGGGTCAAACCCAACTGAATCCAATTCAATTGGACTTGATCCAAAAATAATTACTCAATCAAATTGAGTTAATTAGTGATCAAATCACTAATTAAATCTCTCATAAATATTGAGTCCAAATTCGATGGGTAATCGAGCATCAGAATTCATCGATATGTAACCCTGATCGAAGAGTCCCAAACCAGTGGGACTCTTGACCCCGGTACCCAAAATGTGTGGCACTCATGATCAAAGAATCCTGATTCTCGATCACAGAGTTCCAAACATGTAGGACTCATAGTCCACAAGCATTATGACTCTTCATCAGCCATCAGATCAGATAGAAACCTCTAATGTGTGTGACCCCGCAGGTTCGAACCTAAGTCGGTAGCACAGGATCCAATTCCTGTACTAATCGAAGTGACCATCTAGCAATAGTACCCGATGATCGGATAGGTCGAATAGTCACAATCGCAACACTCAGAACCTACTGAATATGGTTACTGTATAATTCATCCTTTTGACCTTTGTGTTTAGGACGACTCAGGGTTAAACTGTCAACCCTGATTAGATCATCCGAGTCATGCTCAATTCAAACAGTCCTGTGACTCCTCACAAAGACTACCCTTGCCAAGGTTTCGCTAAATTGAAACACGATTGTACACAGCTCCTGAACTGGAGTGGTCAATCCCATCTTGACACACGCACCGACAAGTCAAGTACTTGACTACACCCAGCAGCCTTCTATCACTGAATTAGAAATTCAGGTAGTCCAGTACCTAAATGCAGTGAGTTGCTTGCAAGTCACTGTGGCGGTCTCAGGTCGGAGGGATATTTATACCCATATTCCATCGGAGCAAATCTTGACAGCAAAAATAGCTCCAGAGTCGGTCACGTTCAGTGCAGATGTACCCTTACATCTCACCTGTATGCCATACCAGTGTCTCCACACTCATTGGTAATAGGACAACCAACCTATATGACACACAACGACCTATGCTTGATAAACGTTATCGTCCTTGGTAACAACGTATCATTTGATCGCGAACAGATTTAAGGACTAAATGATAAATCCTCTTTTGTCGAGTCTAAATAGTCCTAAGGACTTCACCACAACATAGGAGTTCATTAGAAGATGAAATATTTTGTGATGAAAAATATCAAAATAATTTTTATTAATTCATAATTCATATACATATACAAAAATGAGCACAACCGTCAACAGGCTGACGATTGGCTTTGGGACACTATTTCCAACAATCTCCCACTTGGCCTAAAGCCAATCGGTGCAGTATCTAATACCCATCTTCGACTTGTAGTTGTCGAACTCCTTCACCGCAATGGCTTTAGTGAATGGGTCGGCCAGGTTCTCCTTTCCGTCGATCTTCTGAAGGTCAACGTCATCTCGATTCATAATTTCTCGGATGAGATGGTAGCGACGCAGAATATGCTTCATCCGCTGGTGTGCCTTGGGTTCTTTCGCCTAAGCAATGGCTCCAAAGCTGTCACAGTAAAGCAGAACTAGACCAACAAGGGAGGGTGCTACTCCGAGCTCGATGATGAATTTTCTCAGCCACACCGCTTCTTTGGCAGTATCTGATGCAGCGACATACTCCGCCTCAGCCACTGTGTGTTGCTTGGAACTCTTCCAGCAGATAGCCCCATCATTAAGGGTAAAAATAAATTCCAACACACTTTTGCTATCATCGTGATCATACTAGAAACTAGAGTCTGTAAACCCTATAAGTCTCAAGTCCGATTCACCATAAACAAGCCACTGGTCCTTAGTATTTCTTAAATACTTCAGGATAGTTTTAACAACCTTCCAGTGATTCTCTCCTGGATCAGATTGGTATCTACTCACTACCCCTAATGAGTATGCCACATCTGGTCGTGTACATGTTATGGCGTACATGATAGATCTCACTGTCGAAATATATGGAATCCTACCCATACGCTCTCTCTCTTGAGGTGTTGTCGGACAATCCCTCTTCGAGAGAGAAATTTCATGGCCTATCGTTAGATAGCCTTTCTTAAATTCTCCATACTGAACCTCTTCAGCATAGTATCTATGTACGTAGACTGGGATAAACCAAGCAACCTTTTAGATCTATCCCTATAGATCCTCATCCCTAGGATGTAGGAAGCTTCTCCCAAATCCTTCATGAAGAACTGTGACGACAGCCAAATCTTTATTCCCTGTAATGTCGGGACATCATTCCCAATTAAGAGAATATCATCCACATACAATATAAGAAATACCACTACTGGACCATTAGCTCACTTATAAATGCAGGGCTCTTCTCCATTCTTAACGAAGCCATACGTCTTGATCGTCCTATCAAAATGTATGTTCCAACTTCGGGATGCCTGCTTAAGTCCATAAATGGACCTCTGTAGTCTGCACACCTTAGACTCATCAGTGGATGTGAATTCTTCAGGTTGTATCATATACACCTCTTCATCCAGCTCTTCGTTTAGGAAAGCTGTCTTCACATCCATCTGCCAGATTTCATAGTCCAGATGGGCAGCTATCGCAAGCATAATCCGAATGGATTTGAGCATTGCCACAGGAGAAAATGTCTCATCATAGTCTATACCATAATGTTGATGATATCCCTTGACAACCAGATGGACTTTATAGATTTCCACCTTTCCCTCTGCACCCCTCTTCCTCTTGAAGACCCACTTACACCCTATGAATTTTACTCTTTCGGGTGGGTCAACCAATGTCCACACATCGTTGACCTTCATGGACTCCATTTTGGATTTCATGGTCTCTAGCCATTTCTCAGAGTCAGGTCTCTGCATTGCATCCATGTAGGTGATCAGATCCCCATCGTTTTCATCAAGTTCGATAGGATCGTCGTCCCGGATCAAGAAACTATAGTATCTGTCCGGTTGACGTGGTACTCTACCAGATCGCCTTATGGGTGCTTGAACAATAGGCTCCGGATCTGATCTAATCAAATTCGATTCAGGTTCAGCAACTTGTGTCAGTTTTTTCACTTGTCGAACTTTGTCAAGTTCGACATTAGAGGCAACATCCCTTCACCAAGAAACTTTTTTCCAAAAAGATTGCCTTAAGGCTGACAAACACCTTTTGCTCATCAGCCAGGTAGAAATAATACCCTTTGGTCTCATTTGGGTATCCTATAAAATTACACTTGTCAGACCTAGGTCCTAGCTTGTCTGTAATTAAACATTTAACATAAACCAGACACCCCCAAATCCTAAGGTGCGAGAGTACTGGCTTACGTCCTATCCATATCTCATATGGCGTTTTGGTTACAGACTTACTCAGAACTCTATTTAGAAGGTAACAAGCCGATTCGAGTGCATATCCCCAGAAGGAGATTGGCAGACCAGCAAACCCTATCATGGATCGAACCATGTCCAACAAGGTCCGATTCCTCCTTTCAGATACACCATTATGTTGTGGTATTCCAGGAGGAGTCCATTGAGAGAGAATTTCATTCTTCTCAAGATATGTTAGAAACTCATTGAAAAGGTATTCACCTCCTCGATCAGATCGAAGAGTTTTAATACACTTTTCAGTTTGTTTTTCTACCTCATTTCAGAATAGTTTGAACATTTCAAATGACTCCAACTTATGCTTCATTAAATAGACATACCCATACCTCGATAGGTCATCTGTGAAGGTTATGAAGTAGAAATATCTACTCTTGCACTTGAGCTCATGGGTCCACATACATCAGAATGTACCAGACCCAAGAGTTCACTGGCTCACTCACCTTTTCCAGTAAAAGGTGACTTGGTCATTTTACCAAGAAGACAGGACTCACAGTTGAAGTGATTCACAATCACCTACTTCAAGAATTCCTTCTTGAGCCAACCTATTTATCCTGTTCTTATTGATATGACCTAGCCTACAGTGCCAAAGGTAGACTTCTGACATATTTTCTATTCTAGGGTTTACCAGAGGTTTGAACCACATTAACAGGTTGTGATAGAAAGTAAATTCCATTATGAAGTTGTCCAATAAATATTGTAACACCATTCAAAATGATATTGCGAATGTTTCCTTTTATTAAAAATTGATAACCATTCATGGCCAAAAGGTCTACAGAAATAATATTTAATAAAAAGCTTGGATAATAGTGACATTCACTCAGAATTATATTTCGAGAATTGATTACAAGGTTCATGATTCCTAATGCTAGAACTGGAACTTTGCTTCCATCTCCAACATTCAGGAACCTCTCGCCTTCATCAAATCTCCTACTGACCTGCAGACCCTGCATCGAATTGCAAATATGATAAGGGCTTCCGGTATCCAATACCCAGGCAGTAGTATCACAAATGAAAAAGTTGCAAGGTGTTATCATATAAGTACCTTGCTTCCTCTTTGGCCTGTTCGGGTCCAGTGAGGTAATGTATAGAGGACAGTTCCTCTTTCAGTGCCCCTGCTTCTTGCAAAAGAAGCACTCCCCTGGCTCTGGTCGGGCTTGCGCTTCTTGGTCTGACCCTATGCAGACGTCCCAGCATGCAGCTGCACCTTCTTATTCTTCTTCTTCTTGTTCTTCTTCCCTTTCTTAAAGGGTCGATGACCAGAAGAAGACCCTCCCACAACATTCACCAACTCCTTATGGAGCTGGTGATTCTTCTCAATGTTCTGCAGCAACCCCAACAAGCCGTGGTAGTTCACTGCAGGCTTTGTTATTCGAAAATGAGTAAAGAAGAAAGGAAGGACCTGGGCAGAGAATTAAGGATTGCATCCTTACCGAGCTGCTCGTGCAGGGGAAAACCCAATTTACTTAGGCACTCAATCATTTCGATCATGTACAATACATGATCAGTGACTCAGGCTCCATCCCTCATCCGAGCATTAAAAATGGCACAACTAGTTTTGTGCCTTTCAACATCATCAGGCATGCCAAAAGAGTCGTTCAATATTTGAAGCATCTCCTGTGGCTGGGCGTTCTCGAACCTGCGACTGAACTCATCATTCATTGTCGCCAGCATTATGCACCGAATGTTGGTATGATCATTGAGCCACTTTTGGTAAGTGTCTCAGACCATCCCTCTAGCGTTCAGGACTAGCTCCTCAGGTGCCAGATCCGTTACTACATAAAGGATCCGCTCATGCTCAAGGATAATTTTTAATTTTCGATACCAGCTATCAAAATTAGGTCCTATGAGCTTGTCATTATCTAATAATGATCGGAGCGATAGGGTAGTGGCCATAGCTGCATAAAGAAAAATCAGACCTATATTAGTACATAAATTATTAATACTAAAGACTTGGACTTTAGTCTAAAGTTTCTCCCAGTATTTTTATGAATTGGTAGCCTCAACCTCCAATTCGAGGAATTACTTTAATTCCTTAGTGGGTACTAGAATCCACACAGACTACACACGAGCCCAACTTTGGTTGGTCAACCCATGTGTATCTATAGGTAGGTTCATAACCAGTTTTTCTCTAAATAACTTCTAGTAATTAATTTTGCCCTAGAACCTAATCAGTAGGCTTTGGCCTCCACTGAAAAAATCTGGTTAGGTCTAACCATTAACATGATTTGATTTGGTGAATTGGACTAATAAATGATCAAGCCCGACTTTGGTCGGCCAACCTAACCACCATTAGAAAGACTCAAACCAAATTATCATACATGAATGATAATTCCATTAGTCAATAAGCACCAAGCCTTTGGGCCTCCAATGATTATTAAACTAATGGACTCATTATCACTCACTTAATGGGAGGCTATGACTTAGTTATCAATATATCTTAATCATTTTTAGGACCTAATAATTTTTGAGGATTTTATTAAAGAATCGAAGAGAAGAAAATATCCAGCCAATTTCAATCCTCCCACTGACTTCACCAAGTCAGATTAAAAAGGATTTACTTAAAGCTGGCATTAGGAGCACCAAAGTCAGTCAAACTGATTTACCTAATGACATGGGTGAGCCCTAATCACCAAGTGATCTAATCAAAACCTAATTCACCAGGTTGGCCAGGTAAGTGAGATCAGTGGTGGGGATAAGCCATTAACTCGTCAGAGATCAAATCACTGCAAGTAGCTCCCACTTAAAAACCACTGGTCAAACTGCCAAACTTACCTTAGACACTAACCGGTTCATTAGTTTTTATTTGATCAACTTAGTAAATAGGGTTCCACCGCGTAGTCATGAATTAAGTCCATCTTGGTCTAGTTAAAGATATGGACCCATTCAACTACAACTATTGGAGTTGAGTCTAGAGTATCCTTGACCTAATCTAATTCAACTTTTGATTAGATTTGACCAATTACTCTAATTTAGTCCATTTCTTTAAGCTAACCTTAGGTCTAACCCAATTATGGACCTAATCCATCTAACCCATTGACCCACAAGTTTATGCAATTGTCTTAGGTCTTAATTCACAATTCTAGACCTACTAGACAATACTTAATTCTTTTAATTAAGTATTTGGACTGATGGGTCAGGGTTTGGCATTTCGAAAATAATTTTTAAATTTGAAAGGTTTTATTTTCTGTTCACCAAATATGTTGACTCATTACACAAATAGATCAGCACATTTCATAAATAGCAATCCTATTGCTAATTACATAACAGAAAATAACTCAATCAAAATAAATCATGAATATTCCTTTCACTACTTCATCTGCATGGGATATAATTGCATCGGCACCCCTACCACCATAGGAGACCCCATCGAATGGGAAGAGAAGGCCTTTAAACCCTAGTTTTTTCCTATCACCGGACGGTCATGGCAACCAACTCAATTCAATTACTTGCTACTTGGATCAAGTATATCTAAATATACCAATTTCAAAATTTAAATTTCAAATTTCAAATTTTGAATTTCAAATTTCAAACAAATTTCAAATTTTAAATTTCAAATTTTTGAATTTTAGATTTTGAATTTCAAATTTTGAATTTTAAATTTTGAATTTTAAATTTGAAATTTCAACCAAATTTCAAATTTCAAATTTTTAAATTTCAAATTTTTGAATTTTGAATTTTGAATTTCAAATTTCAAAATTCAAATCTCAAATTTTGAATTTCAAATTTTTGAATTTTGAATTTCGAACAACTTTCAAAATTCAAATTTCAAATTTTAAATTTTAAATTTTAAATTTAAACTTTTAGATTACAACTTAATCTATGCATGCAAATATATATATCATATCTAAGAACCTGCTCTGATACCATTTGTGGAAAAATTCAGTGCAGGGGTAAAATGGTAATTTTAAAACTTTTCAAAATTACTATTTTATAGTGAAAATTATTAATTAATTTAATTAATCAATAAGAATTTATGCTACACTAGATCTAAATATGATATATAGCATGCATGTATTTAAATTTAAATTTGAATTTGAATAGTAAACACTTTACTATAATGTGTTCAGAATATAATACCTTTGTACGGATAGTAGATCGCCATAATCTGATCACCGTCGGGAGAGTCTGATTATCGTGATGCAGCCACATAGCATGTCTGGCCTCTGTGGATCATCCACACGAAGCTTTCGATCTGATCGACTCCTCACGAGTGCTAGCTCGTTGTAGAGCCCTTTCGACGGTCGATGCTGATCGAACTCCTTCGATCAATGTCTGTCGATTCTTTGAATGCTTCAGATCATCAGCAAACATGCTTGAGAGGATGTTGAATATCTTCCTAAAATTTGGTGGGCTCACGACACTCGTAGCTCACCTTCTCACTTCCCAAACTCCAGGCTGAAACTCTGAAGAACTCACTGAAACCCTGCCACACTTTTTCTTTCTTTTCTTTCTTTTTCTCTCGAAAGGATATAGACCTTCACCTTGCACACAAGGATTCCTCACGCCTAGATTTTCTCTCCAAAATTTTTCTTTGCACACGTCCCACTCTTCTCCTCCTTTTAAAACAACAACCAAGGTCTTATCCACGTGAGAGGATAAAGATGAGTAATTGCACATTTGAATTCAAATCAAATTTTGAATTCAAATGGAAACTAATTTATCCCTATCCACTAAGGGTGTGAGAAGAGGAGGGCGTGGCTTAATTTGTGAGTGAGTGATTTCATGAGAAATATTTTCTCTTGTAATAAATGGGGCACTAAAAGAGGATAAGGTCAAGGCGCTAAGATTGGTTGCTCATTCAAATTCAAACTTTGTTTTGAATTTGAATGGCCAACCAATCATCCTTATCCACTCATTTAGTGCATTAAAGTAGAGCATGAGGAGGGCTTTGTGTGAGGAAAAATTCATGAGAACTTCCTTCTCGTGAATTCAAATGAGCGCAGTGGAAGTGAGGTGGCGCAGGGAGAATGGGTCAAGGTGGTTTCATTATTTAAACCGACCTAATTGAACCACTTAAGTTAGGCCCAATTAGACTAATTTAAATCCAACTAAATTAGGATTAATTAGGCTCAATAAAATCCTAATCAAATTAGAAATTGATTAAGCCCAACCCCTGATCAAATCAGGGACCAAACCATCTCGACGATTAGGTCAACTCTTAACCTAATCGGGTCAAACCCAACTAATCCAATTCAATTGGACTTGATCAAAAATAATTACTCAATCAAATTGAGTTAATTAGTAATCAAATCACTAATTAAACCTCTCATAAATATTGAATCCAAATCGATGGATAATCGGGTATCAGAATTCATCGATATGTAACCCTGATCGAAGAGTCCCAAACCAATGGGACTCTTGACCCTGGTACCCAAAATGTGTGAGACTCATGATCAGAGAATCCTGATTCTCAATCACAGAGTCCCAGACACATAGGACTCATAGTCCATGAGCATTAGGACTCTTCATCAGCCATCAGATCAGATAGGAACCTCTAATGTGTGTGACCCCGCAGGTTCGAACCTAAGCCGGTAGCACAGGAACCAATTCCTGTACTAATCGAAGTGACCATCTAGCAATGGTACCCGATGATCGGATAGGTCGAATAGTTGCAATCGCAACACTCAGAACCTACATGAATATGGTTACTATATAATTCATCCTTTTGACCTCTGTGTTTAGGATGACTCAGGGTTAAACTATCAACCCTGATTAGATCATCCGAATCTGCTCAACTCAAACAGTCCTGTGACTCCTCATAAAGACTACCCTAGCCAAATTTTGCTAAATTGAAACACGACTGTACACAGCTCCTGAACTGGAGTGGTCAATCTCATCTTGACACATGCACCGACAAGTCAAGTACTTGACTACACCCAACAGCCTTCCATCACTGAATTAAAAATTCAGGTAGTCCAGTGCCTAAATGCAGTGAGTTGCTTGCAAGTCACCGTGGCGGTCTCAGGTCGGAGGGATATTTATACCCATATTCCATCAGAGCAAATCTTGACAGCAGAAATAGCTCCGGAGTCGGTCATGTTCAGTGTAGATGTACCCTTACATCTCACCTGTATGCCATACCAGTGTCTCTACACTCATTGGTTAAGAGGACAACCAACCTATATGGCACACAACGACCTATGCTTGATAAATGTTGTCGTCCTTGGTAACAACGTATCATTTGGTCACGAACAGATTTAAGGACTAAACGACAAATCCTCCTTTGTCGAGTCTAAATAGTCCTAAGGACTTCACCACAACATAGGAGTTCATTAGAAGATGAAATATTTTATGATGAAAAATGTCAAAATAATTTTTATTAATTCATAATTCATGTACATACACAAAATTGAGCACAACCATCAACAGGCTGACGATTGGCTTTGGGACATTATTCTCAACAATGAGATCACGTCAGTAAGATGTAATTCTTTGATAGTCCTGATCTAAAATATTCTTAATTATTGATACATTGAGTTAGGGATCAATGATATGATAAGACTGGCATATCCTATGTATGCTCAAAAATGAGGATGGTTGATCTCACAATCACTTATGTGGTGACACTAATACAAAGATATGGGTGCTCATTAGAGAATGAGTTCACTGAATTGACCTATAAGAGAATATCAGATGGAGTCTTATTTACATATCAACTAATGATTCTCTAGTAGGAGTTGTGTAAGTGATCCTTAGACCTGAGGTCACCATAGTACCTTATGTACATGGATTCTTTTTGGTTTACTACCTAACTTGATTCTTTAATCCTTGTATGGGGTGTTCTAGATATGGTGAAGTATGCATAGAGGTTGTGAGTAATCAATAAGGGATCAGTCACTCCTAATAAAAGGAGCGAACATTCTATGTGATCTCATAGGATGATGATTCTAGAAGTCTTTGACCAAAGCAGAATGATAAATAGAAAAGAATTTTTAATATATCATCAACTGAATTATCACCTTCTGATCGAGATACATAATAATAAGTGATTGAATTTGATATATTGCCATACTCACAGCTTATCTGGGATGTTGTTTGACTGAAAGATTGAATTATACAAGAACTTACCACTAAAGGATATTTTGATAAATTTTTATCAAAATTTTAAATCTTTTGGATCATCATGATACATTGCTAGATGTCAATCTTGACTTATGGGCTCATTAAAATTAAATAATTTTAATTCTGTAGTCAATTTGGAAGAGTCCAAGTTGATAGGGACTCTTCGGGTGACCTATTCTTATCGGATTAGGGTTACGTCGAAAGTCTTGATCCACTACTGGCTAGATTTAAAACCCAATGGATCACATACTTTGAGATTTGATCTTGATCTGATCTAATTAAAGTTTAATATAAATTTTATGGGTTAATTTGATATACTAGCATTTGTATTAATCCAAGTTTCCAAATTGGTTTAGATCAAATTGTTTGAGCTAACCTAGACCAGTTGGCTTTGACCTAATGGGATTGGATCAATTTGGATTGGATCCTTATCCAACTTGAAAGAGTTTCAAGTGGAGAAGAAGTCCTCCATATCACTAGAAGTCATGGTAAAAAATAAATGCCGCCCACCTTAAATTGGCATGAGAAGTGGAGAGTCTTTCTTAATGAAAGCTCTTAACTATTACACGTTACCTTAAATTCCCGCTCAGTTCTTCTATGATTTGATGTCAAATTTAATTAAAACTTTTATGGCATGTAGAAAACTAAGAGTCCTTTTTCTTCAAGTATCTAAATCACCAAAAATTCACTTAATGAATTTATTTGGCATGTGGGAAGTTGGAGTGCCAAAGGTTGGCACCCCATAGTCTCATGTGATGTCCCTTGGTCCCCTATTTATAGGGGATGCCCAGATGGTTTATTATAGTAATTTTTAGCTAAGAACAATAGGAGGAATGTGGTAAACACAAAAAAAATCTGAAAAAATTTTGAAAAAAAAAAAGAATTTTGAGTGGCAAAAGTTGCTACTAGGGTGGTGAGATTTTCAGTAAGTGTTGCTTGAGTGCCCTATGATTTTATTTTTTCATATGTTGGAGCCAAAAATTAAATCCTAGATTGCATGACATCTGAAGAGTATCTTCTTGGTGTCATTCTAATAGTGAGATCGAAAGCAACTGGACTTTGGTGCAATCGTGACACAAGTTCGAAGCCGATAGTATTTTTGAGAAGACAAGTTGCGACAGCGCACCAGTTGGGAAGGACTTTGGCCAACTTCCATGTGGATCACCATTGGAGGACTTCTACCTTGGAGACTTATGGAGAACACCAATGTGCAACTTTTTATATTGGTTAAAGTATAATTTTTCTATCTCTTTGCATGCTTGAATTTGCTTTGATCATGATCGGCAAAATGATTCTAGGATTTTGGGTTCGGCTCGATAGTTTTATTTGATAAAGCTATTGATTTACTTGTTTTAAATTTTTTTAAAAATTACTTTTCACTGTATGGTCAGAATCCATCAATGGTAATAGAGCCACCTTTGTCTGATTTGATCAAACAAGTGTAATAGTTGTGCATAGAATCATTCTTGTGCATATCTTGTCAAAATATTTTACGTTGATTTATAGCATCAATCCTTAAACTCAAAAATTATTTTTGACTTTATATATGCCATGATTCTTAATTTTGGTTATTAAATTATTAATTTATGATAATTTTAAAATTTATATTATCATGGTTGTATGATGCTCAAATTGATGCATTGTTAAGGGTGTAAAGCATGCCTAATGTGATTAGAGTTTGTTAATTTTTCTTCGATATGCTTGACATATGTTTTGATATCCATTATACCCTTATATGATTTTAGCATGTCATATGATAGCTATTTAGAATAGTAGAAGCATGTCAAGTTGCATAATTTTTAGTGTATATTTTATGTGGTTGTAGTTAGGATGTGTCGAGATCAATTTAAAGTCCCTCATCAAATTATATTAAGTTGTAATGTCGGGATTCATTTTTTAATCAAAAGTCAAATTCTTAAGATTAATTGGTGTCAAAAAAAGTGTAAATGGTGGTTTTATAATTAGATCCGTATGTTGACCTGGCCAATTTTGTTGGTATCTAAAAAAGCTATGGAGAGCCTCCCACCTACTTACCTGACCAAATTGGTCTTGTTGAATTTTAGACTTAGATTGATTAAGTGATGTAGACATTATAAGGGCCTTCCTTCAAACTTGGTCGATAGAGTATGTCAAGATCTTAGTAAGCTTATTGTGCTATCCATATGGCTTACTATAGAAATTGACATGATATTGATCAAGTGTATATTGATGCTAATGGCATATTTGAATGGTGTTGCTTTGTTGTGCTATCCATAAGGGCAGCATTGTTTAAGTATGACCATATAGACTTGAAGGGTCAACTTAGCTTGAACACTATAGTTTGTTGTATTATCCATAAGACTATATGTGATCTAGAGGCTAGAGTGAATGATGTTGAGAATTATAAAGGTATAATTGATAAAAAAATTATCTACTCTTGAACTCATGAATACTTATTGTGCTATCCACAAGGTGTTTGTGAGGAATAGGGATCTCAACCCCATTAAGAAACATTAAAATTTTTTTAATTTTCATACTTGAGGGCTATGAAGTTCGATAAAATAGTGAGAGACACAATTAGATAAAAGTCCTAGTCTACTTGTGAATGTCATCATGAGTTGTCCACTTATATTATATTTTTGTTGTTGCAGATTAATTACCACATGACATCCTCACTTTCACTTAGAGGTATCCTAGATGCAAACAAGTTACTGCATCTAACTATGTCGACTGGTTAAGGAACTTGAGAATTGTTCTCACTCAAGAGAAAGTTTCCTACATTCTGGATACACCTGCTCTAGATTCTTTGGGGAAAGTTGCTTCTGAGGAGGATAAGGCCGCATACAAGATGTGGAAAGATGATAGTGTGACTATCAAATGTATCATGCTTGCCTCCATGAGCAACGAGCTCTAGAGACAGCATGAGGACATGGACATTCCCTCTATTCTCTTTAATCCTAAGAAGCTATATGGAGAACAAAATCAGACTGCTCGATATGAGATATCGAAGCAATTATTTTATACCCGTATGACTGAAGGTTCTTCCATGCAAACGCATGTCCTAAGGATGATTGATTTGATCACTCGTCTGAGATAACTGGGTTTTGCCATGGATGGTGAACTGAGCCAGGATTTGATCCTGCAGTCTCTTTATGATTTTTTTCTCAGTTTGTCATTAATTATCATATGAACAAACTGAACATCAGCTTGCTAGAACTGCTAACATGTTGAAAATAGCAGAGAGCCATTTTAAGGGTGAAAAAGCCTAGGTTCTTCATGTTGATAAGATCAGCAAGAAGAAGGCAAAGAAGGGTTTCAAAAAAAAGTTGAACCCTAAGGCTGACATTTTTAAGAAGAAGGCGAAGAAGATCTCCATCAAAGGTACTTATTATCACTGTGGCAAGGAGGGCCACTGAAGAGAAATTGTAAGGAGTACCTTGCAACCGTGAAATCGGCAAACATTGCTAAAGATTTGTATATGATACAAACTAATTTATTATTAAGTACTTCATTTTTAGATTCTTAGATTATGGATACCGTCTATGGTTCATACCTTTATAAATCATTATAGGATCTACAGAAAATAAAGAATCTGAATAAAGATAACTTCGAGCTGTTTGACGTTAGTGGAGAGTCCATTCAGGCTGAAGCCATAAGAATCAGATTTTTGAAGTTTTTTTCGAGCAAAATTTTAGAACTGAAGATCTGTTATTAATTTTTAATATTGTTAGAAATATTATTTCTATATCGTTATTATTGAAATAAGATTTTGAAATAATTGCAAAGAACAATGGTTGTTCTATTTATTTTTTTAATGAATATTATAGAACTACTTTTATTAATAATGATCTTATATTTCTTTCACTAAATGATAATGTGCTTCATGTTGATAATATGAAGAAAAAAAAGAGAGAGGATGCGAATGTCACATACGTGTAGCACTATCGACTTGGCCATATAAATGAGTCAAGGATTAACAAGTTATACAAAGATAATTTCTTTGATCCTTATGATTATGAATCATATGGAACTTGTGAATCTTACCTCATGAGAAAAATGACCAAGACTCCATTTACTAGATATGAAGATTGGACGAGTGATATTTTAGACCTTGTACATACTGATGTATGTGATCCAATGTTGACTTAAGCTAGAGGTGGATACTCTTACTTCATCATGTTTACTGATGATAGGTCCAGATTTGAATATATGTATTTAATAAAATAAAAATTTAAAACTTCAACAAATTTAAAGAGTATCAAAGAATGGTCAAAAAAAAATTGATAAAAGTATTAAAACTCTTCGATTGGATCGATGAGGAGAATACTTATCCAGCGAGTTTTTTGATTATTCAAAATAAAATGGAATACTCTCTCAATGGATACCTCCTTATACTCTACAATTAAATAAAATTACAGAAAAAAGGAATCGCACCTTATTAGATATGGTGCGTCCATGATGTGTTTCACGGATCTTCCAATATTTTTTTGAAGATACACCCTCGAGACTGTAGTGTATATTCTAAATAAAGTACCTTCGAAATCTATTTCTAGCACTTCATATGAAATATGGAAAGAAAAAAGATCCAATCTTAAGCATCTTAAGTTTGATATTTTTTGGCTTATGTGAAAAATATTGATGGACATAAGCTGGATACTAGATCAAAAAATACATATTTATAGGTTATGCCAATGAGAGTATAGGATACTACTTCTATAATCTTACTCAACAAAAGGTGTTTGTTGGTAGGCATGTCATTTTTCTGAAGAAAGAGTTTATCCAAGAAGGAGGCAGTGGGAGGTCTGTTAAACTTGAGGAAGTTCAAAACCTACAATCCATCTAGGATTTACCTAATAGTTCTCAATCAGTTATGCCCATTGTTGAGGCACAGCCACTACACACACCTCCTCTCCGAAGGTCAAGTAAAGTGCATAGTGTACCACTCAATATAGGTTTGTCATTGAGAATAACAACACAACCCACATCATTGAGAATGATAATCCCATGATCTATTCGAAGCTGTCATGAGTAGTGACTCTAACAAATGGCTCAATGTCATAAAATTCGAAATAAACTCCATGTATGCCAATCAAGTATAGACTTTGGTTGATGCGCCTAAGGGTGTGACCCCAATAGGCTGCAAATAGATCTTCAAAAAGAAGATTGGAGTAGAAGGCCAGGTAGAGTCCTATAAGGCCAAGCTGGTGGCAAAAAATTTCCGACAAAAATAAGGTGTTGATTATGAAGAAACTTTTTCGTCGGTAGCTATGTTCAAGTCTATTCGGATAATATTTGCTATTGCAGCATATCATGACTATGATATATTTTAGATGGATGTCAAGACTGTCTTCCTTAATAAAAATCTTGAGGAAGAAGTCTCTATGACTCCGCCAGAGGAATTTATCTCTAGTGGAAGAGCAAATCAGGTATGCAAGCTGAATAGATCCATTTATGATTGAAGCAAGCATCAAGGAGCTGGAACATCCATTTTGAAGAGACAGTCAAATTGTTTGGCTTCATAAAAAATATGGATGAATCTTGTGCATACAAGAAGAATAGTGGGAGTGCTATTATCTTCTTGATTTTATATGTGATAACATACTGCTTATTGGAAATGATATTCCAATGTTGCAATCGATTAAGACTTGGCTATCACAAAAGTTTTTCATAAAAGACTTAGATGAGGCATCCTATATACGTGGAGAGAAGTAAAAGAGGTTACTTGCCTATAGGTCATAGCATACAACTCTCTAAGAAGATGTCTCCTAAGATAACTGAAGAGAGAAATAAAATGTGTTCTAATCCTTATGCTTTGGCTGGAGGATCAATAATGTATGCTATGTTATGTACCAGGCCTGATGTTGCTTATGCTTTGAGCATTGTAAGCAAATTTCAGACTGATCCCGAAGAGGATCATTGAAAAACTATGAAAAACATACTCAAGTACTTGAGAAGGACTAGAAATATTTTTTCTGATATATGGTGGATCTGATTTAAAACTAGAAGGTTATACCGATTCTAATTTTCAATCTGATCTGGATGATAACATATCTATATCTGGGTATGTGTTCACCTTGTTTGGTGGTGCAGTAAGTTAAAAAGTTTCAAACATCAAACTGTTGCTGACTCGATCACTGAAGCTGAGTATATTGCTGCAAGTGAGGCTGCTAAGGAGGCCATTTGGATGAAAAAATTCATCACAGAATTGGGTGTAGCTCCAGAGATTGAACAACCAATGTCCATTTGTTGTGATAATACTGGGGTAGTTGCTCAAAGCAAAGAACCAAGGTCTCACCATAAATCTAAGCACATCTTAAGACGGTTCTACCTCATTCGGGAGATTGTCCAAAGACACGATGTAATCGTGGAGCAAGTTGACATCAAGAATAATATAGTGGACCCGTTCACTAAGGCCTTATCAATGCAGTAGTTTGACCGTCATCTTGATAGCATAGACATCAAGTATAGGAATGATTGGCTTTAAGTGCAAGTGGGAGATTGAAAGAATAATACCCTACAAGCCAATCATAAATGGGATGCGATAGAGTATTTTTATAATTTATCTTCCAAACTCATATAAATTGATATTTATATTCATAATAACATAGATATTTTTTGATTCATTATATGCTGCATCTTATTAATTTTAAGATTATTATGAACCCCATAGGTCTGGCAATAGTTTTAGGGTCATGATGAGATCACACCAGTAAGATCTAATTCTCGATAGCCCTGATCTAAAATATTTCTAGTCATTGATACATTGAGTCAGAGATCAATGATATCGGTAAGACTATCATGTCTTATATATGCTTAGAAATGAGGGTGGTTGATCTCACAATCACTTGTGTGGTGACACCAATATAAAGATATGGATGCTCGTTAAAGAATGAGTTCACTGAATTGACTTGTGAGAGAACATCAGATGGAGTCTTATTTACATGTCAGTTGATGATTCTCTAGTGAAAGTTGTGTAAGTGATCTTTTGACCTAAGATTGCCATGGTACCTTGTGTACATGGATCCATATTTTGATTCACTTCCTAACTTGATTCTTTGATCCTTGTATGGAGTATTCTGGATATGGTAAAGTATGCATGAAGGTTGTGAGTGATTAATATGGGATCAATCACTCTTAATAAGGGGGGCGAACATCCTATGTGATCTTATAGGTCGATGATTCTGAAAGTTTTTGGCCAAAGCAGGATGATAATTAAAAAAAAAAATTTAATATATCATCAACTGAATCATCATTTTCTAATCAAGATATATATAGATAAGTGATTGGGTTTGACATATATCCATGCCCACAGCTCATCTGGGATGTTGTTTAACTGAAAAATTATATTACATGGTAACTTGCCACTAAAAGATATTTTGATAATTTTTTATCAAAATTTTAAATCTTTCAGATAGTTGTGATAAATTGCTAGGCATCAATCTTAACTTATGAACTTATCAGAATTAAAAGAGTTTAATTCAAGAATCAATTAGGAAGAGTCCTAGTTGATTGGGACTCTTCGGATGACCTAATTAGGGTTACGTCGAAAGTCTGGATCAAGTGCTAGCTAGATTTGAAATCTAATGGGTCACACACTTTAAAATTTGATCTTGATCTGATTTAATTAGGATTTAATATAAATTTTAAGGGTTAATTTGATATACTAGTACATTGTATTAACCTAAGTTTCTAAATTGATTTAGATCAAAGTGTTTGAGCTAACCTAGACCAGTTGTCTTTGACCTAATGGGATTGGGTCTATTTTAATTGAGCTCTTATCCAACATGGAACAAATTCAAGTGAGGAAGGACTCCTCTGTGCCCACCAAGTTTCACACCAAAATAAAAATGCCACCCCCTCCTAATTAGCGTGTGAAGATGGAGAGTCCTTCTTAAAGAAGGCTCTTATCTTAATGCGTTGCCTTAAACTCTCATCCAGATACCTTTTGAATTCATGCCAATTTATTATGGGATTTTTATGAGGCATAGAAGAGGAAAAGTCCTTCTGTGTGAAGGCTCTTCTATGCTAAAAATCATACATGGTGAATTTATTCACCATATGAGAAAGTGGAGCGCCAAAGGTTGGTGCCTCTTGGTCCTTCTCACGTCCCTTGATCCCCTATTTAAATGGGGCACCCATATGGCCCAAGTGCTGGTTTTTGGGTGAAAACCAAAGATAAGTGGCATGTAAATTAGATAAAAAATTATAGGAAAAATTTAAGAAAAAGACAAGGAAAAATTGAGAGGTAAAAGTTGTAAGAAGGGTGGTGAGAGAATTAGCAAGTGTTGTTAGTATGCCCTAGGATTTAGTTTTTCCATGTGTTAGAACTCAAAATCAAATCCTAGATTGCAAGACATCTATAGAGTGTCCTCTTGGTGTAATTTTGATGGTAAGATTGAAAGCAACTGGGCTTTGGTATGATCATTCCTCGAGTTCGAAGCCGTCAGTGTTCTTGAAAAGATAAGGCTACAGCAGCGCACCGATTAGGAAGGACTTTGGCCAACTTTCATGTGGATCACCATTGGAGGGCTTCTACTTTGAAATCTCATGGAGATCACCAATGTGCTACATTATTTTTTTGGTGAAAGTAAAAATTTTATCCCTTTGCATGCTTGTTTTGTTTTGATTGACATCGGTAAGATGATTCTAGGGTTTGAATTTCAGCTTGATAGTTTTAATTGTTAAGGCTATTGACTTGTTTAGTTTTAAAATTTTTAGAAATCATTTTTTATTGTATGGTTAGAACCCAACACTAGCCAATTTGAAAGATTGAATATTGAATAAGGTTGCTTGATGTTTTGGTTTAGCCCATGCCAATTATATCGATCATATGATGACTGATTAAATGAGACCTAAACCTAAACCTCTCCATTAATATTAACTCCAAAGATCTTCCACCATTGTAGATGTGCAGGCATGCTATTGGTGTTGATTATTCTCAGCTAGTTACAGTGGTTCAATTACACCAAAAATACGCAACCACTCTATTAACAAAGAGTTGCTCTAGGATAAGGATGGAGTTGGACCCAATAATTGTTAGGTGAGGGATCCAATGACGGCCTTGCACCTACTTGTGAATGATGGGTTAGGCTTAACTAAGAAGTGTGGTCAATAACTATTAGATGAGCCTACATGACTTAGAGATCAAGTCGCTGCAACATGCTTAGAGAAGTATCTGAACAAAAAGTTATCCATATATCGGTGTGCATGTTACCAATAACTGTTAAGGTACATGACATCGATGGGACCGTACACCCACTAGAAATCTATTTATCAATTAGGGTTTTCATTTCCCATCTGGAGAGTGGAGGGATCCAAAAAATTAGTGGGAGTTATTGTTTGTATCTTAAAGTCCCTAGAAGTAAATATAATTTTAAAGTATAAAAGTCTAACTTGAATCTCTACTCTCATAGTTAAATAATGTCAGTCTCGAACCCTCTAGCCCACATCCTTGAAACCAATCATTTGACTAGAATAAATTATAAAGACTGGCTAAGAAACCTCAGGATTGTTCTGACTTTAGAAAAACTAGATCATATACTCGATCAGAAACCCATAGTGTTACCAAACCATCCTACTGTTGAGCAAAGAGCTGCTTATAAAAAATGGACAGATGAAGACAGTCGGGTCAAGTGCTATATGCTAGCTTCTATGTCAAATGAGTTGCAAAGCTAGCATGAGCATATGCCCACTGTCAGGGCTATAATCACTTACCTACAAGAGTTATATGGTGAGCAGAGCCATGCAGCGTGCTTCAAAGTATCCAAAAGACTCTTCAATTTGAGGATGCGTGAAGACAATCAGTCCATGAGCACTGTATGACAGTGATCAAGGATATTGAGGAGCTTGAGAAGCTCGAGCTTGATATACAAAAGAAATTATAGATGGATTTGATCCTTCAATCCCTTACGAGTTCATATAGTTAATTTATTATAAATTTTCATATGAACAAATTTGATTGCACTATGTCCGAACTGGTCAACATGTTGGTTACTATGGAAGGAACCTTGAAGAGTTCAAGGGGTACTATTCTCGCTGTGGAGCATACTTCTTCCAAGAGAAAGTCTAGTTGGAAGAAGAAGAACAAATCTGCTAAGAAGTAGAAGAAAAAGAGCAAGCCAAAGAAAGATATTCCAAAAAAGGCTGAAGCAAAGAGAAAATATTTCCACTGTGATGCTGAAGGCCACTGGAGGAGGAACTGTCCACTCTACCTAGAGAGTCTAAAGATCAAGAAGGGTGATAAATCTTTAGTAGGTATGTTCGTAATTAAATCTAACCTTACGATTTCTTCTACTTCTTATTGGGTATTAGACTCTGGTTTAAGTGCTCATATATGTACCTTAATGTAAGGTCTAATAGAAAGTAAGAGGTTGAGGAAAGGTGATATGATCCTTCAGATCGACAATGGAGTAAAAATTACTATAAAAGTCGTTGGTACTTATCCTCTTCGATTACCGTCAAAATTTAGATTACATTTAAAAAATTATTATTTTATTTTTGTAGCTAGTCAAAATTTGATTTTCATATCTATGCTAGCATAGAAAGATTTTGAATTTAATTTTAATAAAAAATTTTATTCTATTTATTTATAAAAAAATTAATTACATGTGATGTTTTAATTAACAGTCTATATCACTTGCATGTTGATGCGATGTGAATTTAAACGAGCAAATAGTGAGTACTGTAGGTTAAAAGAGATCCAGAGATGAAATTAACTAGAAGTACTTGTGGCATCATAGACTAGACCATATTATAGAGGACAGGATAAACAAACTAAAAAATGATGAGATCCTTGGCTCTCTTCATGCAGAGTCGTATCTAGCTTGTGAATCTTGCTTTCGAGAAAAAATGACTAAGTTATCCTTTGTAGGACATCAAAAAAAGGTCACTGAGTTACTTGCCCTGGTACATATCGATGTATGTGGATCATTTGATGTGCAGATCAGGGATGGTTATAGCTACTTCATTATCTTTATCGATGATCTCTTTAGGTATGGGTATATGTATCTGATGAAACATAAATCTGAAGCTTTTAAAAAGTTCAAGAAATTTAGAAATGAAGTAAAAAAATAAATAGGCAAACCCATTAAGGTTCTTCGATCTGATCGAGGAGGTGAATACCTCAGTTAGAAATTTTTAAGATATCTTAAGAATAATGACATAGTCTCTCAATGAACTCCTTCAAGAACACCTCAGCTCAATACGATATTCGAAAGGAGGAATAGGACCCTATTAGATATGGTCAGATCCATGATGAGCTTCACTAATTTTTCTTATTAACTGCAATTCACTTGTTGAATAAGATTCCATCAAAATTCATTCCTACCACACCGTATGAGATATGGTATGGTAAGAAACTGAGTCTAGATTATCTTTAGACTTAGGGATGTCCAGCTTATGTCAAGAGATAGATGGCTGATAAATTAGAGGATAGATCTGTAATAGCTCATTTTATAGGGTATCCAAAAGAATCAATGGGATACTACTTCTACTTTCCAGAAGATCATAATGTGATTATGAGTTGGAACGTCATATTCTTTAAAAAATAGTTTATCTAGGATGGTGGCAGTGGGAGGTTAGTTGAGCTCGAAAACAAAGCCTCTGAAGAGCAAAGAGCTATAGATCCTCAAGAACCTATTATTCATGAGCTAGTAGTGGATGTTTCTCTACCACCTCATAGATCTAGTAGGATCTCCCAATCTTCTGAAAGGTACATGGGTATGCTTATGGAGAAAGTAAAGAAAATATTTCTTATGAAAGATAAAGGTCATGGTGATGATCCTAATACCTTTGACGAGGCGATGTCTAACATCGATTTCAAGAAATGGTTAGATATAATGCAGTCAGAAATTGACTCGATGCATTCGAACTAAGTATGGACTTTAGTGGTCCACCTGAGGGTATAGTACCCATTGGATATAAATGGATCTGCAAAAGAAAAATAGGTGCCGATGGTAAGGTAGAGACATATAAACCTAGTCTTGTGGCAAAAGGTTATAGCTAGTGTGAGGGCATTGGCTATCAAGAAACTTTTTCGTCCGTAGCCATGTTGAAATCCATCCGCACTCTGCTTGCTGTTACAGCTTATTATGATTATGAAATTTGGCAGATAGATGTAAAAACTACTTTTCTGAATGGATATCTTGAGGAAGATATCTATATGGAACAGTCTTTAGGTTTCACATCTGATGATAATGATCACAGAGTCTTCAAGATGCAAAGGTTCATATACGGATTAAAGTAAGCTTCTCAACGTTGGAATCATCATTTTAATGATGCGATCAAATCATTTGATTTCATCAAAATGAAGAGGAATCTTGTATATACAAAAGGTCAGTGGGAGCATAATAATATTCTTCATATTGTATATGGATGATATTCTCTTCATTGGGAATGATATTTTCATGTTGATTAGTGGTCAAAAGATGGTTATTTAAGGGATTCTCCATGAAAGACCGAGGAGAAGCATCCTATATTCTTGAAATAAAAGTCTATAGGGATAGATCTAAAAAGATGCTAGGCTTGTCACAAAAGCTGTATATAGAAAAAGTACTGAAGAGGTTCAGTATGGAAAGCTCTAAAAGAGGATTTTTATCTCTTAGGCATGATATTAATCTTTTCAAGATAATGTGTCCGACCACATCTGAGGAAGTTTAATGTATGAGTAGGATTCCTTATGCCTCAACTATAGGAAGCCTCATGTATGTCATGCTTGTACTCGACCTGATATTGTCCTTGCTGTGAGTGTCATGAGCAGGTATCAATCGAATCAAGGCAAAAAGCACTGGATAGCTGTGAAGAACATTTTTAAGTACTTGAGAAGTACTAAGGATTTAGATTTCTAGTCTTTGGAGAAAAGCTAAGAGTGGGAGGATACATGGATGCTGATGATAGAATGTATACATCAGAGTGTATTCTTGTTCGATATATTGGAAGGGTTCTAAATAATCGATCAATGGAAACTAAGTATGCTGTAGATATGCAGGATGAATTCTGATTCTAATGTTAGTTATAGAACTGGATGTCATGCCATTAGATGCCACGATACAGTACTACAAAGACAATGGCACCATAGCCCTTGCTAAGGAGCCAAGGTCTCATCAAAAGTACAAGCACAAAGCAGTGATATACACGACTAGCTCGTAAAGAAATATGTCGAGGTGCGAAGAGTAGACTCCATGAATAACGTGGTAGACCTACTGATAAAATAATTGAGCCAGTCAAAAATAGAAGTCTACCTTGAGAAGATGGGATTTATATTAATGGCCAATTGGCCTTAGTCCAAGTGGGAAATTGTTAGATGTATGTCCTAGAAGTCAATATGGCTGACACATTATAATAAAGCTAGGACATAATTTTATACTTAATATATTGATTTGATCAATAAAAAGGTAAGTTTATTTTTCATTCAAGTGTGATGTGTCCTTGAATTATTTATGAAATTAATATTTCAATACATATTCTCAAAGTATTGAGGATTAGAGACATATATATAATTCCTAAATACTTTCGATCATAGTATCATCATGAAGATGGTGATTAATCTGGATAGACTGACACACAGATCGCTTCCTTTAAGATAGATGAGTCTTGATCTATAGTGTAGAGACACTGAGCGATGAGTGTGAGTAGTTGTTAGAGAACAACTAATACTGAGCATGACCATACAAGAGATCACTTGAATTTCTACTCGATCATCAGTGATTGCCTTAATGCTGTAGTTGTATGAATGATCTTTTGATCTATGATAGTACGACTGCTCACAGTAAGACTGCTAGAGTTTGACCGACACATAAACATGGTCTCAATGAGCCCTTGTAGCGGATGTTGGTGACAGTTGGTCCACTGTAGGAGTAGAGTGTGCATCAAGATGAGATCTATCGATTTTGATAGAAAAGAATAGTCCTATGAGATTTAAGAGACTAAGTCTGAGAATCTGTGATCACAGCAGTGTGATTGATAGAAAAGAGTTTCTATAAGGATTATAATTAGACTTGAGCTGATCGATCATATGACTGATGATGAGGTTTGACGATTTATCCATGACCTACCATCTAGTCAGACTCATGATAGAGAGACTAAATCATATGTTAACTATACCTTGAGGTTTGTTTTTGATTCTACTGAGTTGCCCATACATACTACCAGGTCTCACTGATGGATTATTAGAGCTCACTAGGGTTGCTCAGGATCGACAATCCTTGATGAATTAGAGTGAAATTGTTCCGACCTATTAAAAAGAGTTTCAATGATACAATAATAGAGATCATTGTATATCTTACTATCAGATAGAATTAAATCTATAAGATCATACAACAAAGAAATTAGATCTGAAATAAGTAATTGAGCTTATGAAGTCTCAATTGAGTTTAGAGAAATCTTATTGGGTTCAGGATAACCTTGCTAGCATATGGTTGGACCCAATTTTTTTTTTATATTTAATTTTTTTATTTAATAAAATTAATTCAAACTTAATTATCTATTAATAACCTAAATGAATTAGATTCATTGGGCTCCAATTGTTAGGTGCCTAAGATTTTAGATCAAATGAATTAAGGGTGAAAGTCCTTAATTAATTTTTTTAATAGTTTTGATTGGACGCCACTTGATTTGATCAAGTTGGACGTGTCCACCAACTGGAGGGCATGTGGGACCAGCTTTGGGCATCCCATGGGTGTAATGTGGGATGTGATTTTGTGAGTGCAAAGGCTCCAATAGTTGGCACCTAATGGATCTCTTAAAGGGAGTCAAATAACTAAAGGAATAAAGAAACCTAATACAAGTTGGACTTCTATTAAGTGCTTGTTTGGTTTTGAATAGGATTCAAATCTTATGCCTATTTAAAGAGGTCCCCCCTAAGATCCCTAAGCACTTCAACCAGCAACCCACACCCCCTTAGGAGAGCCCCATGCCCCTCTTTTTTTCTCCCCTCTCTTCTCCCTTGGAGGTCCAACGTCCCACACCTTGGACGTCCTCCATCTTCACGCCCAAAAAGGGTTTGGGCATTCCACTTGTTTGCTGATTTTTACTCCCTAGTTGCTTCATAATCTAGGGAAGAAAAAGCAAAAAAAGAAGATAAGAAGAAGATCAAGAAAAGATCAAAAAGTTGATCGCGATCCAAGCTTCATTCAAATTTGCAGGCTGATTTTTTTTGAAAAAAAAAATCAATTTTAAGAGGACTATTTCAGGCTGATTCTGAGTGGATACCCATAGAGACTGAACACTTGTGCGGCTAAAAAAAAATCTCTTCCCTTTCAAATTCAGATTTGAAAAAAGAAATTACTAAATGGTATATGATTCGATCGTATATTCAATTTTAGCATATGTTCAATTTCAGCATATGAAGTATATCCTAGTGGTTTATGTTTTATGCATGTATGATATAGATTAAAAAAAATTTTAATCTTCTATTCTACTGCTATATTTAGAAAAAAAAAAAATTAAAACATACATGCATGCCCCGACATAGAAATTCCAACAAGTATAACCTTCCAGTTTTAAATCAGATCCGTCATATATGAGAAAAATATCTTTAGTCCTTCTCAAATACTTGAGTATATTTTTTATAATTTTTTAATAATCCTCCTTGGGATCTGTTTGAAATTTACTTATAATGCCCAAGGCATAAGCCACATCAGACCTGGTATACAGCATAGCATACATTATCAATCCTATAACTGAAGCATAAGGAATAGAACTCATTCTATTTTTCTTTTCAGGTATCTTAGGAGACATCTTCTTAGAGAGTTGTATGCCATGACCCATGGGCAAGTAACCTTTTTTACTTTCCTCCATATTGAACCTCTACAACACAAGGTCTATGTACCTAAACTAAGATAAGCCAAGCATCTTCTTTGATCTATCCCTATAGATCTTTATACCAAGTATACAGGATGCTTCACCCAAGTCTTTTATTAAAAATTTTTGTGATAGCCATGTCTTGACCGATTGCGACATAGAGATATCATTCTCAATAAGCAATATGTCATCCACATACAAAGTCAAGAAGACAACAATACTCTCACTAGTCTTTTTGTACACACAAGGTTTATCCATATTTTTTATAAAGCCAAATGATTTGACTGTTTGATCAAAATGGATGTTCCAACTCCTCAATGCTTACTTTAATCCATTAATGGATCTACTTAGCTTGCATATCTGATTTGCGCTCCCACTAGAGATAAATCTCTTTGGCTGAGTCAGATAAACTTTCTTCTTAAGGTTTCTATTGAGAAAGGCAGTCTTGAGATCCATCTGCCAGATTTCATAGTCATGGTATGCAGTAATAGCAAGCATAATCCGAATAGACTTGAGCATGACTACAGACCAAAAGGTTTCTTCATAATCAACACCTTATTTTTATCTGAAACTTTTTGCCACCAGTCTAACCTTATAGGTCTCTATCTGGCCATCAGCTCCAATCTTCTTCTTGAAGATCCATTTGCAGCCTATTGGGGTCACACCCTCAGGTGCATCAACCAAAGTTCAAACTTGGTTAGTATACATGGAGTCCATTTCAAATTTTATGGCATTGAATCATTTGTCAAAGTCACTACTCATGACAGCTTTCGAATAGGTTGTAGGATCATCATTCTCAATGATATGGGATGTATTGTCATTCTCAGTGACAAATCCATACCTGAATGGTACATTATCCACTCTATTTGATCTTTAGAAAGGAGGTGTGTGTTGTGGTTGTGCCTCAACAATGGGCACATCTGGTTGAGAGTCAGCTTGTGAATTCTGGATAGTTTGTAGGTTTTGAACTTTCTCAAGTTCAACAGACCTCTCACTGTCCCCTTCTTGGATGAACTCTTTCTTCAAGAAAATGACATGCCTACCAACAAACACATTTTACTGAGTTGGATGGTAGAAGTAGTATCTTATACTCTCTTTGAGATAACTCACAAACCTGTATTTTTTTGATCTAGCATTAAAATTATATCTATCAATATTTTTCACATAAGCTGGGCAACCCCAAATCTTAAGGTGTTTAAGACTGGACCTCTTGTTTAAAATATATGCTGTGGTCTCGAGAGCAAATTTCCAAAAAGAGATCGAAAGATCCATGAAAGACATCATGGACCACACCATATCTAATAAGGTGTGATTCCTCCTTTCCATAATATCCTTTAATTGTGAAGTGTAAGGAGGTGTCTACTGAAAGAGAATACCATTTTATTTTAAATGATCGAGGAACTCACTAGTCAAGTATTCTCTTTCTTGATCAGATCGAAGAGCTTTAATACTTTTACCAGTTTGTTTCTCAACCATTCTTTGATACTCTTTAAACTTGTCAAAGACTCCAGATTTGTATTTCATTAAATACACATACCAAATCTAAACATATCATCAATAAATGTGATAAAGTAGGAGTATCCATCTCTAGTTTAAGTCAACATTAGACCACAAATATCAGTATGTACATAGTCCAAAATGTCACTCGCCCTTTCTCTATATCCAGTAAATGGAGTCTTGATCATTTTACCTATGAGATAAGATTCACAAGTTCCATATGATTCAAAATCATAAAGATCAAAGAATTTATCTTTGTATAACTTGTTAATTTTTGACTCATTTATATGATCAAGTCGGCAGTGCTAGAGGTATGTGACATTCACATCCCTTTTTTTTCTTTTCTTCATATTATCAACATGAAGTATATTTTCACTAAGTGATAAGAATAGTAGATCATTATCAACAAAAGTATTTCCATAAAATTTATTAGAAAAATAGATAGAACAACCATTATCCTTAGTTTTTATTTCAAAATCTTGTGCTAATAATAAGGGCACAGAAATAATATTTCTAATATTTTTTAGAATATAATAATAGATTATCAGTTCCAAAATTTTGCCCAAAGGCAACTTCAAAATCTTGGTTCTCATGGCTTCGACCTGAATGGACTCTCCACTAGTGCGAAACAGCTCAAAGTCACCTTTACTCAGACTCTTTATTTTCTATAGACCCTGCAACGATTTGTAAAGGTGTGAGCTACAGACGGTATCCAATATCCAAAAATTTAAAATTAAAGTACTTAATGATAAGTTTGTTTGTATCATATACAAACCTTTAGCAATATTTGCTTCCTCATATTTCACAGTTGCAAGGTATTCCTTGCAATTTCTCTTCCAATGTCCATCCTTGCAGTAGTAATGGCAAGTACCTTTGGCAGAGACCTTCTTCATCTTCTTCTTGAAGATGCTAGCCTTAGGATTCAACTTTTTTTTTAAACCCTTCTTGCCTTTCTTCTTGTTGATTTAATCTACAAGAAGAACTGGAGCCTTTTCACCTTTGAAATAGTTTTCTATTGTTTTGAGCATATTCAGCAGTTCAAGTAGGCTAATATTTAGTTTGTTCATATGGTAGTTAATGACAAACTGAGAGAAAAAGTCGAAAAGTGACTATAGGATCAAATTCTGACTAAGTTCACCATCCATAGCACAATCCAATTATCCCAAACGAGTGATCAAATCAATCATCTTAAGGATATGAATTTGCACAAACATGCCTTGAATCATCCAAGCATGGAACAACTGCTTAGATATCTCATATTGAGCAATTCAACTTTGTTCTCCATATAACTCCTTTAGATTAAGGAGTATAGAAGAACATTCATGTCCTCATACTGCCTTTGAAGCTCATTGTTCATCGAGACAAGTATGATACAATTGACAGTCATACTGTCATCCTTTTATATTTTATATATGGCCCTTTCCTTCTCATATGCATCTTCTCTAATCGTATCGGGTGCAAGTGAATCCAGTATATAGGAGACTTTCTCCTGTGTGAGAATTATTCTCAGATTTCTCAATCTATCCACATAATTTGATCCAATCAATTTATTAACATCTAATATGCCTCGAAGTAACAGTGAGGATACCATTTATGTAGTTAATCTATAATAACAAGAACACAATATAAGTAGATAACTCATGAAGATATGTACAACTAGATTAGGACTTTTGTCTAATTGTCTTCCACTATTATAATAAATTTCATAGCCCTCAAGTATGAAAAATGAGAAACATCATTATGTTTCTAAGTGGGGTTGAGATTTTTATTGCTCACAAATACCTTGTGGATAGCACAACAAGCATTTATGAGTTCAAGAGTAAGTAACTCTTTACCAATTGTACTTCATACAACTCTTAACATTTTTCTCTCTTATTTCTAAATCACTCATAGTCTTATGGATAGCACAACAAACTATATTGTTTCAGTTAAGTTAACCCTTCAATCTCATATGGTCATACTTAAATAATACTGCCCTTGTGGATAGCACAATAAGACTACACTATTCAAATATGCCGTAAGCATCAATATACACTTAATCAACATCATATCAATTTTTATAGTAAGCCTTGTTGATAGAGCAACAAGCTCACTAAGATCTTAACATACTCCATTAACCAAACATGAAGGAAGGCCTTTGTAGTGTCAACATCACTAATCAATCTAAGTTCGAAACTCAATAAGACCAAATTGATCAGGTCAGTAGGTGGAAGGCTCTCCATAGCTTTTCTTATACCAATAAAATTGGCCAGGCCACCATATGGATCTAATTAGAAAATTACCTTTAATACTTATCTAGATACCAATTGATCAAATAAATTCAACATTTGATTTGTAAGTGAATTTTGATATTACAACTTAATATAATTTTTATAGAGGGTCTTGAACTGGTCCCGGCACATCCTAACTACTACATAAAATGTAACATATAAATTATGTAATTCAACATGCTTTTCAAGTTATAATATCATTCATATTATTAAATAAAAAATGATTACAATAATCATATAAGGGTGTGCAAATGACTTAATATATAAGAAGTTTAGTCAATATTAAAACAAATCCTAATCGAATTAGGCATGCAATACGCCCTTAATCAAAAATGATTTAAGAACCAAACAACCATGAATCATTAAACTTCATATTATCATAAATTTAAAATTTAATAATAAAATTTAAATCCAAGGTTTAAATAAAGTCAAAAAATAATTTTTGATTTTAAGATCAATGTTAGAAATTGATGTAATATTTTGGCAAAATATGAATTAGAATAATTCTATATTATAGCTTTTATACTTGTTTGATCGAATCTAACAAGGGTTGCTCTGATACCACTGTTGGGTTCTAGTTACATAGCAAAATATGAATTTTAAAAGTTTTTAAACATGCAAATCGAAAGCTTTAATGATTAAAATGTCGAACTAAAATTCAAACCCTAGAATCGCCTTGTAGATGTCGAACAAAACAAAATTCAGGCATGCAAAGAGGTAGAAACTTATACTTTCTCAGATGAATAGTATGGTAAGAAGGTGATCTCTATGAGACTTCAAAATAGAAGTCCTCCAATGGTGATCCACACAGAAGATGGTTAAGGTCCTTCCCAACTGGTGTACCACCGCAACCTTTCTTCATAAGAATACTGTCGGTTTCGAACTTGAAGAATGATTGCACCAATGCTCTATTGCCTTTGATTTCACCACTGGGATCATGCCAAGAGAATTCTCTCTAGAAGTTTTACAACTTAGGATTTGATTTTATACTCCAACATATGAAAAAATCAAATCCTAGGACAAGCACACCAAACTTGCTATTTTTCTCACCTCCCTTCTTTCTATTTTCTACTCAATTTTTTTTGTTTCCTTTTCTTCAGATTTTTTTCAAATTTTTTTTCTCTTATCACACACCAAGGCCTCAATTTTTCATCAAAATTCAGTACTTATCCCATAAGAGGCACCCCATTTAAATAGGTGAAGAAGGGATGGCAAGGAGACCCAAGGGGTGCCAACTCTTGGTTCTCCACTTCTTCACATAGAGAAATAAATTCTTTGATGAACTAAGTGGTGCGAAAGAAGCTTCATATAGAAGGGCTCTTCCTCTTTTGCACCCATAATTCTCATAATAATTTCTAGTATGTGATAATTAAGGAAATAGTAGAAACCAATGAGATTGCTAAGAGTCTTAAAGAAGAAGGATTCTTCCTCTTCTTAATGCTAAAAAGAGGGTGGCGGCATTAATATTTGGCATGAAATCAAAATGGCATAGAGGTCTCCTTCCACGCTTGAAACTCTTTCAAGTTAGATAAGAGTCAAATTAAAATAGACCTAAGCCAATCAGATTAAAAGCAATAGGTTCAATTTAGCTCAAACACTTTGAACTTAACCTAATTAGGAACTTGGGTTAATACAATGTGTGAGCATATCAAATTAACCCCTAGGATTTATATTAAATTCTAACTAAATCAGATCAAGATCAAATCCCAATATGTGTGATCTATTGGGTTCCAAATCTAGCTAGTAGTAGATACAAACTCTTGACCTAACCTTAATCCGATCAGATTAGGTTAGCTCAAGAGTCTCAATTAATTAGACCTCTTTCTGGTCAGTTCACAAGTCAAGATTGATATCTAGAATATATCATGACTATCCAAAAAAGATACAATTTGATAAAAATTATCAAAATATCCTTCAGTGGTAAGTTACCGTACAATTCAATCTTTCAGTCAAACAACATCCCAAATGAACTATGGACATAGAATCATGTCAAGCCTAATTACTTATCTATATATATCTCAATTAAAAAGTGATGATTCAGTTGATGATACATTAAAATTTTTTTCTAATTATCTTCCTGTTTGGTCAAAGACTTCCAGAATCATCAATCTATGAGATCATATATGATGTTTGCTCTCCTTATTAGGAGTGACTGATCCCTTATTGATCACTCACAATCTCCATGCACACTTCACCACATCCAGAACATCCTATACAAGGATCAAAGAATCAAGTTAGAAAGTGAACCAAAATATGGATTTACATACACAAGGTACCATGGTGATCTTAGGTCAAAGGATCACTTACACAACTTCCATTAGAGAACAATCAACGACATGTAAATAAGACTCCATCAGATATTTTCTCATAAGTCTATTCAGTGAACTCATTCTCTAATGAGCACCCATATCCTTGTATTAGTGTTACCACATAAGAGGTTGTGAGATTAACCACCCTTATCACTGAGTATACATAGGATGTACCAGTCTTACTAGTATCATTGATCTCCGACTTAATGAATCAATGACTGAGAATATTTTAGGTCATGGCTATCAGAGATTTAGGTCTCACTGGTGTGATTTCATCATGGCCCTAAAATCATTGTCCAGACCTATGAAGTTTATTATAATCTTAAAAATAATAATAAGATGCAGCATATAATGAATCAAAAAATTTATTTTATTAAATAATAATATCAATTACATGAGTTTGAAAGATAAATTATAAAAAAATACTCCATCGCATCCCATATGTGATTGGCTCATAGGCATTATTCTTTCATTATAAAGTTTTGATTGGTTGAATTTGGTTAAAATCAATTAGCTTGTTTGTGAGCCCAATAAAATAAACAAGCTATATTTTTGAGAATATAGTAAAATTTTTTAGTAGAATCTTGGGGAGAGAATGTAGATGCATGGATTGCACCAAATCATTATGAAAATTTTTTGTATTTGTGCATGTGACTATGTCTCTCATTTTGCATTCTATTTATCTATAATTCACTACACTATGCTTAATTTGTTTTACAAACTAGCACATGCTTGTTTGAATTTTTGAAAATCTAATTCACCTCCACTCTCTCTTGGGTTGTCAAACTGTACAACACCCTTCATGCACCTCAAGCATCTACTATCTAAGTACCACCTTCTCTTTGATGCATGGGATGTTAGGCCTATTTACAAAATATGTATCATTTTTTAATTTAGGTATTCAAATTTCTCGAATCCTTTAAAGTTAGTTGGCATGATTTCTTATGAAATCCAAATTTTCTTAATTGTTGTATGCTCTATTTTATTATTGTTACATTCACAAATCTTATGGCCTACTCCATTGCATTTAAAGTAAGTTATTGAAGAATGTTCAAAAGAGATTTTAACAAACATATTTTTTAGAAATTTTTATTTTTCTAAGGGATTATAATCTAGCCTGACCTGACCTTATTGTAAATAGCTCTTTAGTTGTTCAAAATTATATATTATTTTTAATAATTTAATGTGAACTTTTCTACAATTAGTTTCAATTTTTTAGGTTTTTCTATAGTTTAGCATTTTCATCAATCAAGAACTTCTTTTCTTTAAGAAATTCTTCCTTTTTCTAAATATTATGTTCTCTTCAGTAAGGGTTTTATTTAATCTTTGAGCTTTTTATTTTTTTTATTCTAGCTTTTTCAAGTCATTTAGTAATTCATAAAAAGCTTCTTACAGTTCATTAAATGTAAAAATTAGTAGGATTATCAGGGTATATCTCATCTTCTGAGCCATGAGGTAAAGATTGACAACTTCTTCCTTTTCTTCTTCTTTGGAGCTTGAATCATCAGTATCGCTCTATGTAGCTAACATAGATTTCTTGTTTGTCTTCTTGGGGGCTCTTTTGAGTAGGGGGTAAGTCCATTTTAATGTGTCTTAGTCTCTTACACTTATGACACATGGCCTGCCTCCTCTTTGCTTTCTTCCCACTTGAGCAAGGCCTTCTTCTTGAACCATTGCCTCGTCTACTTCATAAATCTCCTAAACATCCTTATGATCGAGGTCATTTCCTTATCTTCATCAACTTCCTCTAATTCATCACTCTCATCTACCTCCTTGGTCATTGATTTTAGTACTATTGTCTTTTTTTTTTCCTATCCCATCTTCAATATTCTACTTCATAGTTAGTTCATGAGTCATCAAGGATCTAAGGAACTCTTTCAAGGTCAATTTGTTAAGATCCTAGCCTCCCAAGATCTTAGTAAGAACCTAAGAATTTTTTGAACAAACCCGTTATTAGTATAGGACTTACAGAGACTTTTCAAAGTATTTATAATATCAGTAAATATAGTAAATATTTTAGTGATAGATTCAATTTATTTCATTTTAAATAGTTTATGTTTATATATAAACATATTAATCTTAGATTCTTTCACTTGATTAGTACTCTTATAAGTAACCTAGCTTTTCTCATATTTCTTTGGTAGAAGTACATGTAGAAATTTTATTAAATTTATTAGCATCTAAGGAATAATATATGACAATCACAACCTTTGCATTTACATGGGCCATCTGCTTATCTAGTTTGTCCCATTTCTTTTTAGGTTTGGCAGAAGCAATGCCATCAACTACTATAGTGCGTGTATGGACCATTGTTTATAACTCCATATAAATCATAATCAAGTGCTTGAATAAATATATGCAAGAGAGAGACCTGTTTAGACTATATTGATCTTTTATTCTAGATGGTTAAGTCAAAAAAGAGCAAAGTGCCAACCTTTGATACAATTTATTGTCAGGATATAACAACCCAAACAAATTTAAAGCAATTATGCACACTAATGTAGCATTTAAGTATGAGAATTAAATGAATATAGTAAGATAAAATAGTAATGGCAAATGAATGTGAAAATAGAAGGAAAATATAAGATACAATTACTGACCCACGATAATTTATACTGGTTTGGTTCCAAATCCGGCACCTATGTCTACTCTCTATGACTCTTTGCTCGGTAATTCTAGCTATAATCACTTTAGATTATAGTTTGATTGTTCTTAGACCCACAATCAACTATTTTGAATGGGCAATCTACCAAAATCTTTTCCCAACTATGCTTTTCATAGACTCAATCAATACAATATCTAATTATGAGCTTTGATAGGCCTTTTTCGTAAATTTTATCCTAAGAAACTTGGACAGAACACAAAAAGAACAAGGATGTAATGGAATCAACAAACTAAAAGCTCAAGAAAGGTAAAAACTTGATGAAAATTAGTTGAAGTTGAAGATAGGTGCTCTTTGAAGTTTGGATTTCTTTTTTCAATTAATGAGAGGCTCTTTGAGGTTGTTGTGGATGTACTCTATATTGCTCATTCAATTAAGGCACTTACTTTCTCTTTTTTTCTCAACAAAATGAATACACTTCTAGAGAATGACTTTTTAGCTCTAAGCATTCATTCCATCATTCCTCTTTTTTCTCAATTCTTTTATGTCTTAAATAATTCTAATTTTGATTGGAAAGTATAAACTAATCATTATAAAAGCCAAAATAGCTGTTTGAAGTGACATCTACCTATTAGAAGCTAGTGGAAAATCTAGCTGTTAGGTTGTCAATCATATAGAGGTCCACCTTCTTTTTGAGGGGTTGACTTATGATTTTCTAGGGTCAACTCATCTAGTGAAGAAAAAACAGATAGTTCAAAGCATGTATTTTTAAAATTTTATAGTAAAAAATAAAAGATTAAACACTTTAATCTTCTAAACATACCTTGGATCAGATCTAAACTACCAATTAATGATCTATGATAAGAAAAATTTACATATAAAATTGAATATAAAATAAAAAACTACATCACATCGATGCCCTAAATCTGATCTAACCTTTAAATCACATCGGTTGAGTTCAGAACTCATCACCTTTTCGTGGGTCGATGATCTTCACTACTTGTAGGTATGGTACAAAGCTCTCACTGATATCAAATAGCTACAAAGATCGTCCGGCCTCTACAGATCATCCACTCGAAGCTCTGATCAGATCTTTCTTCGCGAGAGTGCTAGCTCACGTCGAAAGCTCTAGATGGCTGATCCAAGCTCCTTTCTTCAGATCTCCTGGACTCCTTCAGATCAGAGGATGAAGCTTTACAAAGAGGTGGTGGTGTGAAAAATTGAACAAGACTCACTCTTGTATTTTTGTTCTCACAAAATCTAGAGTTGAAACCCTAGACCCTACACCTTACGCCCGAGAGGAAGAACACTTCCTCTGTTTCTCTTGCACGAAAGCCAACCCACTCTCAACTTTTCATGCCCCAACTCTCAAGTTTCTCATGCCAAAAATAACTACTAATCTCACACAAAACTGATCCCTTCTTGTGGTGTCCCATGGAAGATAAGGATAAGGAAAAGGTAGTTTCGGTTCAATTTCAAATATTGGTTGATCCTTATCAGCAATTCAAATCAAATTTGAATTATATTTTAAACCAAACTTTATCCTCATCTTGTGAACTTAAAGAGAGATTGACCAACATCAGAATGGTACAAAAAATTTTATGCAAAAATACTTTATGCATGGAGAAAGGTGATGGTGTGAAGAGAAGAGTCCAACTCAATTTGGACTTTAAGTTTTCATTCAAATTCAAATCTATTGAACTCAAATTTAAACCAACCAATTTTTAATTCAAAAAAAATTAGATGTAGATATAGAAAAGCTTCTGAGTATGAGAAAAATTTATATAAAAAATTTTTCTCGCATGAAGAATAAGGGGATGTAGATAAAAGAGGTACAAGGGGTTTGAATTCGAATGATTTTCTCATCCAATTAGATTCTTAACCCAACCAAATTAGGTTAGACCCAATTGGACCACTAAACCTAATTTAACTAGATAAAAAATAATTTTAATTAAATTTTATCAAATCAAAAATTAATTGAGCGCAAATCTGATCAAATCAGAAATCGAACACCCTTAGCAATTAGGTTATCTCATAACCTAATCGGGTCAAATCAAATTGAATTTAATTCAATTAGATTTGATTCAAATCTCAATGCTCAATCAAATTGAGCATAATTAGTAATCTAATTACTAATCAATTCTCTTATAATTCACTAATAATTAATGAATTAATTTATTACAACTTTTACACAAGATTAATCATCAATCGAATTGACTATTTTACTTTAGAACTATCTTAATCGTCGATCAGTTATATGATCCGTCAGAAATTTTTTTTGAGTGTGACCTCATAAGTTCGAACTTAAGTCAATAATATAAAAACAATCTTCTTATACTAATCAAAGTGATCATGTAGCAATGATATCCGACATCCGGATAGGTCGAAGATTGTGAAGCATCATTTAAGAACCTATTGGCATATGATTACCATATAATTCATCCTTTAACCCAACTGCTCAAGATGACCTAAGATTTAACTGTCAATCCTGATATAGTCATCCATATTATATTTTAATTTTTAAAATCCATCACATGGATTACATCGATCGAGATTTTACTGAATTGAAACATACTGATACTGTCACGCCTCCGGCCCGAAATTATGAATCGAGGGTCATGGCAACCGCCGCATACTTATGAAGAACTCTCTCCATAGGCATGCAAGGGCATCTCATCACGATATCAATGCATCATAGTAGAATAAATTAAATAATTATTATTCAACTTTAATTCAAGTAATTAAATTAAATATCTTACATCCAATAAAATTTTACTAAAAATAAAAAATAGATCTAAGTTTAATGAAGTTGACAATGCTAAATCTCGCCTCTAAAAGCTCTGTCCCAATATTTCTTCCATGCTCGTAATTAATTATCTGAACTTAAAAAATAGAAAGAAAAGTAATGAGCTAGACAGCCCAATAAGTAATAAATATCTTAACTAAATATTTCAGATATTATATAATTTTCAAGAATAATGCTGTAAATAAACATAAAAATATATTTCATGCTGATTTTATACAAATCCAATCTTTTCAAATATTCACATATAATATAATCATAAATCCGATTCGATTCAAAATACTCATAACTTAACAGACTCGACTATGACCAACGTTTAACCCCCATTGATGGGGTCCACTGAATACCAGCACACAACCCCCACTGGCAGGGTCCACAAACACCAGTGCACAACCCCCACTGGCAGGGTCCACTAAATATCAGTACACAATCTCCACTGGCAGGGTCTATTGAGTACCAATGTATAATCCCCATTGGCAGGATCCACTGAAACATAGTTAGGCTGAGAGTATAAATCTGATCTATATCAAAACACTTTTGTATCATAACATATCATAATTTTTCACTGAACATATGCATAATGATGTACCATAATATTTTAAAAAGTACTTTTCTTTCAAAATATAATTTCATAAATCATGCATAATTTTAAGAATAATTATTTATTTTTAGAATAAATATGAAATATCTCGAGAAGATGATTCATTACTTACCTTTCACAGAGCACTGAATGAACAGATCGACTAACTTCTAGGAGATTCTTCAGTGCCTATTATCCAAAATTATATTCTTACATTAATTTTAATTCAAAATTAAATCTAAATAAATCCCAAATCAAAATCTCATTTAGAATCGGACTCTTCTCTAAACTCGATCAAAATCATCAAAATGAAGCCTTTCACTATGCTAATCTTAGAAGGATAACTTTAGAGAGAGAAATCCATCAAGAGAGAGAAAAATCTAGAGAGAGAAAATTTTAGAGGAAGAAAGTAGAGAGAGAAAGTCCAATTTTAGAGAGAGAAAGTAAGAGTTCAGACTGAAAGAATAGAGAGAAGAGAGAGAAACTCTCTCTCATTTTTATTTTATTATTATTTTTCTTTTCTTTTCTTTTCTTTTCTTTTTTCTTTTCTTTTTCTTTTTCTTTTCTTTTTCTTTTTTCCTTTTCTTTTTCTTTTTTTTTTCTTCCTTCTTCTACTTCTTCCCGTGGCCTCCCCTGGGTGAAAAAAATGAAACAGGGGACCGAATGGTCCCCTCATACGATTGGCTGACCGACAATCGGCCAGCATGAGAATGGTCGGTAGTCGGAGGAGAGCGCACCGCCATCCCAAGGGACCCAAACCGATGGCCGGTGATGACCACCGACGTTCGAAAATCAAAAAAAATTGAAACCTCTCCCATGACAAATCCAACGATTTCAATCACCGACGAGCGTGCACAGCGGCACGGGAAGAAAGGGACAGAAGAGAGGAAGAGAACCACATGCTTACCTCGAGCTCCGATGACCTCTCTGATGAGGAATTACGTTGGGCACGGTGACGATTTTTGTGAGCGATTTCCGACGATCTTCGTCGTTTCGCTCTAGGATTCTTTGGTAGGAAGAAGGGAGAAGGGTCTCCCCCTTAAATAGAGCCAGAGGAGAGGAGTTTGACTCCTCTCCAATGAGGTTTCGGACTCTGATTAGGATCCGTCGGGAGAAGAAGACTCCCTATGGGAGTCTTCTTCATTTTTTTTTTTTATGGGCTGGGTTTAAGTTCCAATGGGCTGGCCGACGATCTTCGCCGTTTCACTCCAGGATTCTTTGGTAGGATGAAGGGAGAAGGGTCTCCCCCTTAAATAGAGCCAGAGGAGAGGAGTTTGACTCCTCTCCAATGAGGTTTCGGACTCCGATTAGGAGCCGGTCGGGAGAAGAAGACTCCCGCAAGTTTTGCTCCAGGATTCTTTGGTAGGAAGAAGGGAGAAGGGTCTCCCCCTTAAATAGAGCCAGAGGAGAGGAGTTTGACTCCTCTCCAATGAGGTTTCGGACTCCGATTAGGAGCCGGTCGGGAGAAGAAGACTCCCTACGGGAGTCTTCTTCATTTTTTTTTTTATGGGCTAGGTTTAAGGCCCAATGGGCTGGATGTTACATTTTTTTTCCTAAAAATAAATTTTATCCTCAAAATTTTTTCTTACCTGTCATCATTGCATTGGAAGCCTGTGCATTCTGTTGAGTAAGCACATAAACTCTTCTCTGGGTTTTAAAATCTGTCCACCACCTTTATTTTTCCTTCATAAGTTCTTTGGCCAACATGATTTTCAGTATTTAGCGAGCAGCTAGCAATTTTATGATCCATCTGACCATATTTGAAATAAGCACCTGTATTCCAATGGCAATCCTTGTCTGCATGATTTTGCCACATCTGAAGCACCGCTCACCATCAATCTGTTGAGTCTTATTATCTATTGCTTCCTTAGCTAAACTTTTGATGTTTTTATTATTTTACCTTTGTGTATCATTTGATTTTACTCTCTTCCTTTGCTTTCTTTCCCTTTCCATGCATTCTTCATTGACTTCTCTTTCAATTATCAGTGCTTTGTTTACCACATTTGCATAAGTTGTCAATTCATACGGAACCACTTATTTTTGAATCTCAGTTCTCAGTCCCATCTCAAACTTGTGAACACGTTCTTGCTCACCATCCACTAATCTCAGAGCAAATTTTGCTAACTCTGTAAATTTTGCTTCATATTCAGTCACACTCATACCCTTTTGCTTCAATTAAATAAACTCTTGCTCTTTCTAGATCCTTATACTCCGAGAAAATACTGATCGTAGAATGCAATCTGAAATCTTTCCCAGGTAAGTATTTCGGTGTCTTATTCATACTTGCGCTGTAGTCGCTGACACCAGTTGTATGCTTCTCCTTGTAGTAAATAAGCTGCATATCGAATCTTTTTTTTATCATGACACTCTTGGACAGCGAAGGCCTTCTCCATCTCCATTATCCAGTTATCAGCCTCCAAAGGTTCAGTAGTCCCCTTGAAAGCTGGAGGAGCAAGCTTTTTAAATTCTGAAATGTTATTCCGTTGTACTGGTTGCTCTCCATGTTTGGTGGTGGATGCTGATATTTTGTGTATCTTGTTGTATCTGCTGTTGTTCAAGCATTTGCTGCTGTATTTGTTGTTGCATTTGTACCATCCCGATTAGGATCTGCATTAACTGAGCCATATTTGGTTCCTGACGTGCTCTCGAAGTACTCCCATTAGGATCTACAACTCCCTCCTCCTGAGGGGTGCCACTGGTTAGATGGGGAGTGCTACCATCCCGAGGTTGTGATGTCTCTCTTGCAATTCCTTAAGTAGTTCTTGTCATTCTATGGGGAGGCATAATAACCTTGTAGTAGTAAAACCTTATTAGATTCATTTATCTATTTGTTAGGATGGGTTTATTATGATGCTCATACTTTAACGTCCCAATATTTCTAATGTTTACCCACCTACACTCATACTATGTCTAATTCTATGTGTCATAATTTATCCACTTATGCTCTGATACCATATTAATTGCCACACCTCAGGCCCGAGATTGTGAATCGAGGATCATGGCAACCGCTGCATACTTATGAAGAACTCTCTCCATAAGCATGCAAGACATCTCATCACGATATCAATGCAATACAGCAAATAAATTCAAATAATTATTATTCAACTTAATTCAAGTAATTAAATCAAATATCTTACATCCAATAAAATTTTACTAAAAATAAAATAATAGATCTAAGTTTAATGAAGTTGACAATGCTAAATCTCATCTTTAAAAGCTCTGTCCCAATATTTCTTCCCACACTCATAATTAATTATCTGAATCTAAAAAATAGAAAGAAAGGTAATGAGCTAGACAGCCTAGTAAGTAACAAATATCTCAACTAGATATTTTAGATATTATATAATTTTCAAGAACAATGCTGCAAATAAACACAAAAATATATTTCATGTTATTTTATACAAATCCAATCTTTTCAAATATTCACATATAATATAATCATAAATCCGATTCGATTCAAAATACTTGTAACTCAACAGCTTCGACTATGACCAACGTTTAACCCCCATTGGCGGGGTCCACTGAATACCAGCACACAACCCCCACTGGCAGGGTCCACAAACACCAGCGCACAACCTTCATTGGTAGGGTCCACTAAATACCAGCGCACAACTCCCACTGGCAGGGTCCACTGAGTACCAACATATAATCTCTATTGGCGAGCCCACTGAAACATAGTTAGGCTGAGAGCATAAATTTGATCTGTATCAAAATATTTTGTATTATAACATATCATAATTTTTTGCTGAACATGTGCATAATCAATGTACCATAATATTTCAAAAAGTACTTTTTTTCAAAACATAATTTCATAAATCATGTATAATTTTAAAGAATAATTATTTATTTTAGAATAAATATGAAATATCTCGAGAAGATGATTCATTATTTACCTTTCACAGAGCACTGAATGAACAGATCGACTAACTTCTAGGAGATTCTTCAATGCCTATTATCTAAATTTATATTCTTACATTAATTTTAATTCAAAATTAAATCTAAGCAAATTTCAAATCAAAATCTCACTTATAATCGGACTCTTCTCTAAACTCGATCAAAATCATCAAAATGAAGCCTTTCACTATGCTAATCTTAGAAGGATAACTTTGAATAGAGAAATCCATCATGAGAAAAAAATAATCTAAGAGAAAAAATTTTAGAGAGAGAAAGTAGAGAGAGAAAATTCAATTTTAGAGAGAGAAAGTAAGGGTTCAGACTGAAGAAAGAGAGAGAAGAGAGAGAAACTCTCTCTTATTTTTATTTTATTATTTATTTATTCTTTTCTTTTTTTTCTTTTTCTTTTCTTTTTCCTTTTTTTTCTTTTTCTTTTCTTTTTTTTCCTTTTCTTTTTCTTTTTTCCTTTTCTTTTTCTTTTTTCTTCTTCCTTCTTCTACTTCTTCCCGTGGTCTCCCCTGGGTGAAAAAAATGAAACAGGGGACCGAATGGTCCCCTCATACAGTTGGCCTACTGATAATCGACCAGCACGAGAATGGCCAGCAGTCAGAGGAGAGCGCACCACCATCCCAAGGGACCCAAATGGTGGCTGGCGACGACCACCGACGTTTGAAAATCAAAAAAAACTGAAACCTCTCCCATGATAAAATTGATGATTTTGATCACCGACGAGTGTGCACACCGGCACGGGAAGGAAGGGAGAGAAGAGAGGAAGAGAACCACATGCTTATCTCGAGCTCTGACGACCTCTCCGGTGAGGAATTATGGTGGGCATGGTGATGATTTTTGCAAGCGATTTCTGACGATCTTCATCATTTCACTCCAGGATTCTTTAGTAAGAAGAAGGGAGAAGGATCTCCCCCTTAAATAGAGCCGGAGGAGAGGAGTTTGACTCCTCTCCGATGAGGTTTTGGACTCCGATTAGGAGTCGGTCGGGAGAAGAAGACTCCTTATGGGAGTCTTCTTTATTTTTTTTTTTTATAGGCTGGGTTTAAGGCCCAATGGGCCGGATGTTACAGATACATTAACTCCTCTTATTCGAAGGAGTCAATTTCATCTTGACTCACACACTGACTTTTCAAGTATTGACTGTGCCAAGAAACCTTTCATCACTGAATTAAAAATTTAGGTAGTTCGGTACCAAAGCACAATGAGTTGCTTACAAGTCACTATGGTGATCTCAAGTCAGAGAGATACTTATACCAATATTTTTATGAGCTACTCTTGACAGCAAAGTACTCAGCAATTGGTCATGTTTGGTGAGATATACTTCTATATCTCACTTGCATGCCATGCCAGTGTCTGCACACTTTTTTGGTTAAGAGGACAACCAACGTTCATGGCACACAAGGATCTATACTTGATATAACTATATCCTAATAATAGTATATCATTTGGTCGTGAACTTAAGCTTTAAGGACTAAATGATATATCCTCCTATATCGAATCAAATAGTCCTAAGAACTTCATCACATAATAGGAGTTCAAAATAAGATGTATATAGTGATGAAAAAATCAAATAATATTTATTAATTTAATAATTTATATACAGTTACAATAATAAGCTCAACTATCAGTAGATTGATGATTGGCTTTGGATCATAATTTTTAATAACTCTCACTTGGACTAAAGTCAATTGGTACAATATCATATATCCATCTTTGATTTATAGTCTTCGAACTCCATGACATCGAGGGCTCTAGTAAATAGATCAATCAGATTCTCTTTTTTATCGATCTTCTGAAGCTCGATGTCACCTTGATCCATGATCTCTCGAATCAGATAGTAGCAGTGCAGAATGTGCTTGGTCCACTGATATGACTTCGATTCCTTGCTTGAGCAATGATGCTAATGCTGTTGCAGTACAACAAGACAGAACCATTAAGGGAGGGTGCCACTTCGAGCTCGTTGATGAATTTTCATAACCACAGCTTTTTTGCAGCATCGGATGCCTATATTTCACCTCGTAAGTAGAGTCAGCCATAGTGTGCTACTTGAAACTCTTCCAACAGATTGCTCCATCATTCAAGGTATAAATATATCCCGACATACTCTTACTATCATCATGATCTGACTAAAATTGAAGTCTGTAAACTTTGTAAATTTTAAGTCAGATTCTCCATAGATAAGTCACTAATCCTTAGTATTTATGAAATACATAAGAATGGTCTTTACGACCTTCCAGTGGTTCTCACCTAGATCGGACTAGTATCTGCTCACTATCCCTAGTGAGTATGCCATGTACGGTCGCGTACATGTCATGGCATACATAATAGATCATACTGCTAAAGCATATAAAATTCTACTCATATGCTCTCTCTCTCTCTTAAGGAGTTGTTGGACAATCACTCTTCGAGAGAGAAATTTCTTGATCTATCGGAAGATAGCCTTTCTTGAATTCTCCATGCTGAACCTTTTCAGCATAGTATCAATGTATGTCGACTGGGATAATCCAAGCAATCTTTTAGATCTATCTCTATAGATCTTCATCCCAAGGATGAAGATGCTTCTCCCAAGTTCTTCATGGAAAACTGTGATGACAACCAAACTTTTATTCCCTGTAATGCAGGGATGTCATTCTCGATTAAGAGAATGTCATCCACATATAAAATAAAAAATACTATCACAGAGTTATTAACCTACTTGTATATGTAGGGTTCTCTCCATTCTTAATGAAACCATACATTCTGATCACTTTATCAAAATACATGTTCCAACTCCAAGATGCCTGCTTAAGTCCATAAATGGACCTTTGAAGCTTGCACACCTTAGACTCATCCATGGATATGAAATCTTCAAATTGTATCATATACACCTCTTCTTCCAGCTCCCCATTTAAGAAGGTTATTTTCACATCCATTTGCCAGATTTTATAGTCCAGATATGCTGCTATTGCAAGCATGATCCGAATAGACTTGAGCGTTGCCACAGGAGAAAATATCTCATCATAGTCAATACCATAATGCTGACAGTAACCCATGACAATCAAACAGGCTTTATAGATCTCCATCTTCCCATCTGCGCCCCTCTTTCTTTTAAAGATCCACTTACATCCTATGGATTTTATCCCTTCAGGTGGGTCAACATAATATACGTATATTGTTGACTTTCATGACTTTATTTTGAATTTCATGACTTCTAGCCACTTATCGGAGTCAGACCTCTGTATCGCATCCATATAGGTGATCAGATCATCATTGTTCTCATCGAGTTCAATTGGATCACCATCTTGAATCAAAAAATCATAGTATCTATCCGATTGATGCGGTACTCTATCGGGTCTCCTTAAAGATGTTTCTACAATAGATTTTGGATTTGATCTAATCAAGTCTAGCTCTATAGGTTTACTAGATTGTGTTAGTTTTTCAACCAATCGAACTTCATCAATTCAATCTTTGAGGCATTAGTTCTTTCTCCAAAGAACTTTTTATTTAGAAAGACTGACCTATTGCTGACGAACACCTTCTATTCATCAGTAAGATAGAAGTAATATCCTTTGGTCTCTTTTAGGTACCCTACAAATAGATACTTGTCAGACCTAGGTTCAAGCTTGTCAGTTTTTAAATATTTGATATAAGCCAGACATCCCCAAACCCTAAGGTGAGAGAGTGCTAGCTTACATCCTGTCCACATCTCATATGATGTTTTACTTACGAACTTACTCAAAATTTTATTTAAAATATAACAAGCCGACTCGAGTGTATATCCCTAAAAGAAGATCGACAGATTTACAAAATCTATCATGGATCGAACCATGTCTAACAGGATTCGATCCTTTCTTTTCGATACACCATTATGTTGTGGAGTTTCAGGAGGGGTCCATTGCAATAGAATTTTATTCTCTTCTAAGTATGTTAGAAACTCATTGGAGAGGTATTTTTCTTCTCGATCGGATCGAAGAGTTTTAATACTCTTTTCAGTTTATTTTTTACTTCATTATGGAATTGTTTGAATATTTCAAATGATTCTAACTTATGTATCATTAAATAGACATGTCCATACCTCAATAGGTCCTCTGTAAATGTAATGAAATAATAAGATCCACCTTTGGCACTGGTGTTTATTGATTTACATAGATCAGTATGTATCGACCTAAAACTTCATTGGCCCGCTCATCTTTTTCAATAAAAGATAACTTGGTCATTTTTTCAAGAAGACAGGACTCACAAGTTGGAAGTGATTCACAATTACTGATTTTGAAGATTTTCTCTTATGTCAATCTGTTTATTCTATTCTTGTTAACATGACCTAACCTACAATGCCAAAGATAGATATCGGAGACATCAGTAATTCTAAGATATTTGCTAGATGTGTACATTACACTAACAGGTTGCGATAATATGTAAATACTATTATTCAGCTATCCATTCATCACATTAACATCATTCATAATGATATTCAAATTATTTTTTTATTAAAATTTCATAATCGTATATGGCCAAGAGACCTACAAAATAATGTTCAATAAAAAAGAAGGACAAAAGTGACATTCATTAAGAATAATTATGTTGGACTTGAATACAAGCTTAACAGTCTCTAATGCTAGAACTGAAACTGATCTTCTATCTCCAACATTAAGGAACCTTTTGCTTTCTTCAAATCTTCTACCAACCTGCAGACCTTGTAATGAATTAGAAATATTAAAAGAGCTTCCAGTATCTAATACCTAGGTAGTTGAATCATAAATTAAAAAAATTATAAGGTATTATCATATAATTACCTTATCCAGCAATAATTTGCTTCTTTTTTGACCTATTCAGATCCAAAGAGATAATGTACTAAGGATAATTTCTCTTTCAGTACCCCTGCTTCTTGTAGTAGAAGCATTCCGCTTGACTCTGATCGGACTTGAGTTTTCTGATCTGACTAAGCTTGGGTGTCCCAGCACTTTGTACCTTTTTTTTATTCTTTTTGATCTTCTTCTTTTTCTTAAAGGATCGACATTCAGAAGAAGACCCTCCCATAACATTCATCGATTTTTTATGGAGCTGGTGATCCTTCTTAATGTTTCGCAGCAACCCCAGTAAATCGTGATAGTTGACTGCAGGCTTTGTCATTCAAAAATGAGTAAGGAAAGAAAGGTAGGGCTTAGGCAAAGAGTTCAAAATGGTATCTTTCTCCAACTACTCATGCAAAAAAAAGTCGAGCTTGCCTAAGAGCTCAATCATCTCGATCATGTACAGTATATGATCAGTGACTAACGCTCCTTTCCTCATTCAGCATTGAAGATGGCACAACTAATCTTGTATCTCTCAACATCATCGAGTGTGCCAAAAGACTCGTTCAATATTTGTAACATATCTTGTGGGATGGCTAAACTCATCATTCATTACCACCAGCATAATACAATGAACCATAGTTCGATCGTTGAGCCACTTTTGATAAGTGTTTCTGACCATGCTATGCACATTTGGAGTTGACTCCTCGAGTGCCAAATCTGTCAACATATATAAGATCTGTTTGTGCTCCAGGACTATTTTGATCTTTCGATATCAGCTATCAAAATTTGGTCCCATCAATTTATCACTATCTAATAGTGATCAGAGCGATAAGGTGGTGACTATAACTGTAAAAGAAAAATAAAATCTAATTAGTATATGAATTGATTAAGCCTAAAGACATGAATTTTAGTTTAAAAATTTTTTACTATTTTATTCAAATTGATAATCTCTACCTCCAATTTGAGAAATTACACTAATTCTTTAGTAGATACTAGAATCCATAGGGACTGCACATGGGCTTGAGTGTGGCTCGACCAACCCTTGTGCACCCATGGATAGGTTCTTAACCAATTATTTTATCAAATAATTTCTAGCATTCAATTTTGCCTCAAACACCTCTTCAATAGGCATGTGGCTCCTCCACTGAAAGTTCTAGTTAGGTCAACCATTAATATGTCAGAATTTAGTACATCTAATAAATGAGTGACCAAGCTCGAGTGTGGCTCGACCAGCCTGACCATCATCAGAAAGACACAACTAAATCAATATATTATGAATGATAATTCTGATAACCAGATAAGCACCAGACGTGTGGTGCCTCCAATGATCATCTAAACTATTCGATCTATTATCATCCAATTAATGAGAGGCTATGATCTAGTTATCACCATAATTATTTCATTTTTAGAGACCTAATAATTTTAAAAAATTTAATTAATTAAATTAAGAGATGAAAAAAGACTTGATCAGTTAATTTTAATCCTCCCACTGACTTCATCAAGTCAGATTAAAGAAGATTAGGCATAAGCTGGTCCAGCCAACTAGTTATAAATCTTTCCACTAACTTCTCCAAGTCATGAAGAGGACTCAAGACAGGTTGAACTAGAGGCACCTAAATCAGTCATACTGATTTTTTAGTTAGCATGGGTCAACTCCAATCATTAAGTGACCTAATCAAAACATGATTTATCATGTTGGTCAGGTAAGTAAGATCGGTGGGAGGGATATGCCATTAACTAGACATAGATTCAATCTATGTAAGTAGATCCCAATTAATGACCACCAATCAAGCTACCATACTTACCTTAGGCACCAACTGATTAGTCATTTTAATTTGATAACTTATAGACTTGAGTTCGATCATGAAGCTACGATCAAAGTTTATATTGGTCTAATCAAAGATATGGACTTGACCAACTACACCTACTGAAATTGATCAAGAGAAGAAATTGACTCCAATCAAATTAACTTTTAATTAGATTTGATCAATTACCAACATGATTTATTATCAATGATTTCTAACCCTAGGTCTTGTAGTCAATTTAGTGCAGGGGTAAAATGATAATTTTAAAACTTTTTTAAAATTATAATTTTATAGTAAAAAATATTAATTAATATAATTAATTAACATATATTAATTCTATAAAAGATCTAAATATGATATATATAGCATCATTTAAATTTAAATTTTTAATTCTATAGTAAAAATTTTACTATTATGTGTTCAGAACATATTACCTTCGTGCAGGTAGTCGATCGCCGCAGTCTGATCACCATCGGGATGGTTTGATTATCGCAATGTAGCCACATAGTATGTCTGGCCTCCATGGATCGTCCACACGAAGCTTCCAGTCTAGTCGGCTCCTTCTGAATGCTAGTTTGTTGCGGAACCCTTTCGACGGTCGATGCTGATCGAAATCCTTCGATCGGTGTCTGCTGACTCCTTGGATACTCCGGATCATCAGCAAAGATGCTTGAGAGGTTGATGAAGCTCTCCCTAAAGTTTGGTGGGCTCACAATACTCGTACCTCACCTTCTCACTTCCTGAACCCTAGGCAGAAACCCTAGGGTACTCTCAGAAAAACCCTGCGCCCTTTTTGTTTCCTTCTTTTCTATTCTTTTCTCATGCAGAAGGCCTTTTCTCACACCACCCTTTCTCTAAGAAAAGTCATGCACACACCCCATCTTCTCTTTCCTTTTTAAAACAGTGCAAGATCGCATCTTTACCGCGTCTTCACCGCGTGAGAGGATAAAGCAAAGTGGTTGCTCACTTGAATTCAAATCAAATTTGAATTCAAATGCCAACCAACCTATCCTTATCCACTCAGGATGAGAGAAGAGAGGGGCGTAGGCTCTTTGTGCGTGGAGAGTCTACATGAGAAATATTTTCTCATGTAGAGCAAGGGGTGCACAAATAGATAAGGTGGCGCATGGGTTAGTTGTCTATTCAAATTCAAACATCATTTGAATTTGAATGGCCAACCAACCATCTTTATCCACTCAAAATGGTGCACACAGGTGAGGCATGGGAAGGCTTCTGCATGGGAGAAAATTCATGAGAACTTGTTTCTCATGAATTCAGATAGGCGCAGGTGAGGTGAGGTGGCGCAGGGAGATAAGTCAAAGGTGGTTTCAAACCTAATTGAACCAACCTCATTAAAATAGGTTAGGCACAATTAGACTAAATTAAATATAACATAATTAGGCTTAATTAGGCTCAATAAAATCTTAATCAAATCAAAAATTGACTAAGCCCAACCCTTGATCAGATCAGGGACCAAATCACCTAGGCGATTAGGTCAACTCTTAACCTAATCGGATCAAACCCAACTGAATCTAATTCAATTGGACTTGATCAAAAAATAATTACTCAATCAAATTGAGTTAATTAGTGATCAAATCACTAATTAAACCTCTCATAAATACTGAGACCAAATTTGATGGGCAATCGGGCATCAAAGTCCATCGATATAAAACCTTGATCGAAGACTCACAAACCAGTAGGACTCTTGACCTCGGTACCCAAAATATGTGGAACTCATGATCAGAGAATCCTGATTCTCAATCACAGAGTCTCAGACATGTAGGACTCAGAGTCTCCAAGCATTAGGACTCTTGGTCGAAGAGTCCCAATCTAGTGGGACTCTTCACCAGCCATCAGATCAGATAGGAACCTCTAACGTGTGTGACCCCACAGGTTCGAACCTAAGCCGGTAACACAGGAACCAATTTCTGTACTAATCGAAGTGACCATCTAGCAATAGTACCCGATATTCGGATAGGTTGAATAGTCACAATCACAACATTCAGAACCTATGTGAATATGGTTACTGTATAATTCATCCCTTTTGACCCCTATGTATAGGACGACTCAGGGTTAAACTGTCAACCCTGATCAGATCATTCGAATCATGCTCAACTCAAACAGTCTTGTGACTCCTCACTAGGACTACCCTGGCCAAGATTTTGCTAAATTGAAACACGACTGTACACAGCTCCTTAAACTGGAGTGGTCAATCCCATCTTGACACACGCACCGACAAGTCAAGTACTTGACTACACCCAGCAGCCTTCCGTCACTGAATTAGAAATTCAGGTAGTCCTGTGTCTAAGTGCAGTGAGTTGCTTGCAAGTCACTGTGGCAGTCTCAGGTCGGAGGGACAGTTATACCCATATCTCATCGGAGCAAATCTTGACAGCAGAAAAAGCTCCAGAGTCGGTCACGTTCAGTGTAGATGTACCCTTACATCTCACCTGTATGCCATACCAGTGTCTCCACACTCCTTGGTTAAGAGGACAACCAATCCATATGGCACACAACGACCTATGCTTGATAAACATTGTTGTCCTTGGTAACAACGTATCATTTGGTCGCAAACAGGTTTAAGGACTAAACGACAAATCCTCCTTTGTCGAGTCTAAATAGTCCTAAGGACTTCACCATAATACAGGAGTTCATTAGAAGATGAAACAATTTGTGATGAAAAATATCAAAATAATTTTTATTAATTTATAATTCATATATTAATATAAGAAAGAGCACAACCATCAACAGACTGACGATTGGCTTTGGGATACTATTCCCAACAATCTCTCACTTGGCCTAAAGCCAATCGGTGCAGTATCTAATATCCATCTTCGACTTGAAGTCGTCGAACTCCTTCACCGTAATGGCTTTAGTGAATGGGTCAACCAGGTTCTCCTTCCCGTCGATCTTCTGAAGGTCGACGTCACCTCTATCCATGATTTTCTAGATAAGATGGTAGCAGTGCAGAATATGTTTCGTCCGCTGGTGTGCCTTTGGTTCTTTCGCCTAAGCAATGGCTCCAGAGCTGTCACAATAGAGCAGAACTGGACCAACAAAGGAGGGTGCTACTCCGAGCTCGATGATGAATTTTCTCAGCCACACCACTTCTTTAGCAGCATCTGATGCAGCGACATACTCTGCCTCGCAAACTGAATCAGCCACAGTGTGCTGCTTGGAACTCTTCCAGCAAACAACCCCACCATTAAGGGTAAAAATAAATCCCGACACACTCTTGCTGTCATCGTGATCAGATTGGAAACTAGAGTCGGTAAACCTTATAAGTCTCAAGTCTGATTCACCATAAACAAGTCACTGGTCCTTAGTATTTCTTAAATACTTCAGGATGGTTTTAACAACCGTCCAGTGATTCTCCCCTGGATCAGATTGGTATCTACTCACTATCCCTAGTGAGTATGCCACATCTGGTTGTGTACATATCATGGCGTACATAATAGATCCCACTGTCGAAGTATATGAAATTCTACCCATACACTCTCTCTCTTGAGATGTTGTCGGACAATCCCTCTTCGAGAGAGAAATTTCATGGCCTATCGATAGATAGCCTTTTTGGAATTCTCCATGCTGAACCTCTTCAACATAGTATCAATGTACGTGGACTGAGATAAGTCAAGCAACCTTTTAGATCTATCTCTATAGATCCTCATCCCAAGGATGTATAAAGCTTCTCCCAGATCCTTCATGGAGAACTGTGACGACAGCCAAATCTTTATTCTCTGTAATGCAGGGACATCATTCCTAATTAAGAGAATGTCATCCACATACAATACAAGAAATACCACTACTGGACAATTAGCCCACTTATAAATGTAGGGCTCTTCTCCATTCTTAATGAAGCCATACGTCTTGATCGTCCTATCAAAACGTATGTTCTAACTCTGGGATGCCTGCTTAAGTCCATAAATGGACCTCTGTAGCCTGCACACCTTAGACTCATCTGTGGATGTGAACCGTTCAGGTTGTATCATATACATCTCTTCATCCAGCTCTTCATTTAGGAAAGCTGTCTTCACATCCATCTGCCAGATTTCATAGTCCAGATGGGCAGCTATCGCAAGCATAATCCGAATAGATTTGAGTATTATCACAGAAAAAAATATCTCATCATAGTCTATACCATAACGTTGATGATATCCCTTGGCAACCAGACGGGCTTTATAGATCTCCACCTTTCCGTCTGCGCCCCTCTTCCTCTTGAAGACCCACTTACACCCTATGGGTTTTACTCCTTCGGGTGGGTCAACCAATGTCCACACATCGTTGACCTTCACAGATTTTATTTCAGATTTCATGGCCTCTAGCTATTTCTCAAAGTCAGGTCTCTGCATTGCATCCATGTAGATGATCGGATCTTCATCGTTTTCATCAAGTTCGACAGGATCGTCGTCCCGAACCAAGAAACCATAGATCTGTCTAGTTGACATGGTACTCTATCAGACCACCTTCAGGGTGTAGGAACAATGGGCTCTGGATCTGATCTAACCAAATCCGGATCAGGTTCAGCAATTTGTGTCAGTTTTTCCACCTGCCGAACTTTCTCAAGTTGACCTCAGAGGCAACAGTCCCTTCACCAAGGAACTCCTTTTCCAAAACGATTGCCTTAAGACTGACAAACACCTTTTGCTCATCAGCTAGATAAAAATAATATCCTTTGGTCTCTTTTGGGTACCCTATGAAATAACACTTGTCAGACCTAGGTCCAAGATTGTTCGTAATTAAACGTTTAACATAAGCCAGACACCTCCAAACCCTAAGGTACGAGAGTACTGGCTAACATCCTATCCATATCTCATAAGGTATTTGTTGCTCCTTGGATTGATTTTGATGATCACAAAGCATTTGAAGGGGTTACTTATGATTTTCGCTTGAAAAAGACTTATTGCATTTCAGGGCAAAATCATAATTTTACCAAATCCTGATTTGAAAGCATCAAGTGCTAGAACAAAAGATTTGTGATCCATTGATAAAAATTTTATAATTTTTGGATCTGTATTTTGAAAGATATCCATGTTTGAAAATTTGAGTCGACCCCATGAGTCGACTCATGGCACAAAGGGCTGATTGGCACGTAGAATTTTCTGGCTGGCACAGTTTGTGAGTCGACCCCAGGGGTCGACCCCCAGGCATGAGTCGACCCATGAGTCGACCTCTGCTATTTTTAGGCCAAAATTACAGAACCATTATTTTCTGCTATTTTCCACAAAGGTCGACCCCATGAGTCGACCCATGAGCATGAGTCGACCCATGAGTCGACCCCTGTGACGGGAAAGTTTCACAACGGTTAGTTTTTAACCCATTTTAAGTGCATTTAATACTCATTTAATGTGGACTAACGGCTCTATTTCAGCCCAGATTGCTCTCCACCATTCCTTAAAGCTACAAAAGGGACTAAAAGGTGGGAATCATCAAGAAGAGAGATTTTTGAAAAGAGAATTTCAAGCATACTTTTTAGCCCTAAGTAAGAGCTCACTCAAAACATTCAAGAAACTTTTAATTCAAGCTCACCAACTCCTCAAGTGCTCATTCAAGTCTCCAACCACCTTGAAGAAATCGAAAAAGCCTTCTTCTCTTTGAGTAAAGTGTATTTAAAGCCTCATTCGCTCATTAAAAAGGAGCTTCTTTTGTATTTTCTGTGCTATTGATTGTAATACTCTGTTTGAGTTATTATTTTTATTTTGGAAGAGTTTCAAAATAAGGGAAGGTTGATCCGAACCTTGAATCGGAGTGTATTGGGTTGGCTTGTACCCAAAAAATAAGTGGACTAGCTTGAGATAGCTAGAGTCGGAGGTTCCAACGAGTGTATTCAAGTTGAATACAAGTTAGTGGATTGGAATTCTCAAGTAGGAGCTTGGAGAGTAGATGTAGGTGCAAGGTTGACACCGAACCACTATAAATCCTTTTTATTTATGTTGTACCTAATTGCTCTTCTTTAGAACTTCTTTATTCTCTTGCATTCTTGCATTTATCCATTAGCCTTGAATCAACTATACTCTCCTTATTTATTTAGCTATTGTTAAACAATTTTCATAAGATATAAGTTAAGGTTAAAATTTTTTAGAAACCCAATTCACCCTCCCTCTTGGGTTGCATAGCTGGGCAACAAGTGGTATCAGAGCCCGGTGCTCTAGCTCTACTTTGATCTAACCAATCAAAGAGCTAAAGATCTATGGCAACTCAAGTTGGCACTTCTCTAGCCGAGGGGCAGTCCACTAACTGACCTCCACTTTTCAATGGGTCCAACTATACCTATTGAAAAGCTCGGATGAAAATCTTCATACAAGCACTCGACTATAATATGTGGAGTATCATAGTAAATGGCCCTCACACACCCACTAAAATTATTGATGGTGTGGAATCAGTCAAATCCGAAAAAGAGTGGGATGAGGTTGATAAGAAAATGGCCCAACTAAATGCTAAAGCTATGAATGTTTTGTACTGTTCTCTTGATGCTAATAAATTTAATCGTATTTCAACTTGCTTGTCTGCTAAAGAAATATAGGATAGATTAGAAGTAACCCATAAAGGAACTAATCAAGTAAAGGAGTCCAAAATTAACATGCTCGTGCATAAATATGAACTTTTTAAAATGGAGCATGATGAGTCTATAACTAAATATTTACATATTTTACTAATATTATAAATAGTTTAAAGAGTCTTGGTAAGTCCTATTCTAACAGTGAGCTTGTGAGAAAGATTCTCAGATCCTTACCAAGAACTTGGGAAGCCAAAGTGACTGCTATCCAAGAAGCCAAAGATCTGAACATCCTATCTTTGGAAGAGCTTCTTGGATCATTGATGACATATGAGCTGAGCATGAAACAACATCAAGAGGAAGAAGTCAAAAAGAAGAGAACAATCGCCCTCAAATCCACAGCTCAACCAGATGAAGAAACTGATGACTCCGAAAATGAAGAGCAGGATGAAGAGATGGCACTCATTACCAGAAGGTTCAAGAAGTTTTTGAGGAAAAGGAAACAAGGAATGAGGAAGAGGTCACTCACAAAAGAGAACAGAGCAAAGAAAAGAATAAAGACCAACTCCTTATCTGCTATGAATGCAAGAAACCGGGACACTTCAAGTCTGAATGCCCACAACTGAAGAAGGGTCCCAAGAAGTACAAGAAGAAGGCCATGATGGCCACTTGAGTGGGAGTGATGACTCAAGCTCCGAAGAGGAAGACTCAACTGAACAAGCCAACTTGTGCCTTATGGCACATGAAAATGAGATAAATTCTGAAACTCCTAGTGACTTTACATTTGAAGAACTGCATGAAGCTTTTTATGATTTAATTGATGAACTAAAGAAACTAGGGATAAAGAACAAAGATCTAAAATCAAAAAATCAATCTTTACTGAAATAAAATGAAAGCATTTCAATTGAAAAATCTACCCTATTTCAAGAAAATCAAAATTTAAAAATAAATTGCCAAGCTAAAACCAATAGTTGAAAAATTACCTTAAGTTCTAATAAACTTAATATGATTCTTGAAAATCAAAAGGCCATGTATGATAAGGCTGGACTTGGCTATAACCCCTTGAAGAAACAAAAGTATCTGAAAAATATCTATGTAAACTCTTCAAGTAACAAGTTGTCTAATTTTACTTGCTTCAAATGTGGTAGAGTAGGACACAAGTCATACACTTGCTTTTCTAACAAATCTGTAAACTCAAATGTAAAGAAAATATGGGTTCCAAAAGGAACCATTATGACTAACCAAAAAGGACCCAAGAAAGCTTGGGTACCTAAAGCAAAAACTTGACTTTTGCTTGCAGATGTGACTAGCATCCCAAGGAGCAAACAGGAATTGATTCTTGATTTGCCAAAATTAAACTTTGAAAAGGATAAAATCTGTGATGCATGCCAACTAGGTAAACAAACAAGAGTTTCATTTAAATCTAAAAATATTGTTTCAACCTCTAGACTTTTAGAGCTATTGCATATGGATTTATTTGGACCTACTAGAACTACTAGTCTAGGAGGAAAACGATATGCTTTTGTAATTATTGATGATTTCTCTCATTTTACATGAGTTTTCTTTTTGGCACACAAGGATGAAACTTTTCAAGTTTTCTCTAAATTTTACCGAAAAGTCACAAATGAGAAAGGATTTTCAATTCAAAATATTTGAAGTGATCATGGAACCGAATTTGAAAATCAAGACTTTGAAAAATTTTGTGATGAAAAAGGAATAGGCCATAATTTTTCTACACCTAGGACACCCCAACAAAATGGTGTAGTTGAAAGGAAAAATAGAACCCTAGAAGAAATGGCCCGTATCATGCTATGTGAAAGCAACCTTCCAAGATACTTTTGGGCAGAAGCTATTAACACAGCATGTTACATATTAAATCATACTTTAATTAGACAAATTTTAAAAAAAACCCCTATGAGCTTTGGAAAGGAAGAAAACCTAATATTGCATATTTTCATTTTTTGGTTGTCGATGTTTTTATTAAACAATGGTAAAGAAAGACTTGGAAAATTTGATGCAAAATCTGATGAAGCAATTTTTTTTGGTTACTCCTCTAGTAAAGCTTTTAGGGTTTTTAACAAAAGAACCTTAGTAGTAGAGGAGTCAATACATGTTGTCTTTGATGAAACTAACGATCTTCCTTCAAGGAAGAATAAAGGTATTGATGATGCAGATCCTCTTATAAAAGGAATGAAGGAGATCACTCTGAAAGATTCAACAATTCAAGATGATGAGGAACATGAAGACAAATAGGATGAAGGAGGTGAAGAACAACAAGAACAACCTCAAGGTACAAATGACCTACCCAAAGAATGGAGGTATGTTCACAATCACCCTAAGGAGCTAATTATTGGTGATCCTATGCATGGGGTAAGAACTCGTTCTTCACTTAAAGATGCATTCAATCATTTTGCTTTTGTCTCTTATCTTGAACCTAAAACTATTGAAGAAGCTGAAAAAGATTATAATTGGATTAATGCAATGCAAGAGAACTTAATCAATTTGAAAGAAATAATGTATGGACTTTAGTATCAAGACAAAAAATTATTCAATAATTGGCACAAAATGGGTTTTTAGGAATAAATTAGATGAACATGAAATGTAATAAGAAATAAAGCAAGATTGGTTGCTAAAGATTATAATCAAGAAGAAGAATTGATTTTGATGAGACCTTTGCACCTGTTGCTAGATTAGAGGCCATTAGACTTCTACTTGCATATGCTTGCTTTATGAAATTTAAATTATTTTAAATGGATGTCAAAAGTACCTTTTTGAATGGATATATTGCTGAAGAAGTCTATGTAGAACAATCCTCAGATTTTGAAAATCATGCTTTTCCTAATCATTTTTTAAATTAAATAAAGCTCTATATCGTTTGAAACAAGCACCCAGGGCTTGGTATGAAAGGCTAAGTAAATTTTTACTTAATAATGTTTTTCAAGAGGCAATGTAGACACAACCCTTTTCATTAAAAGAAATCAAGATGATATATTAGTTATACAAATATATGTTGATGACATTATCTTTGGGTCTACTAATGAATCTCTTTGTCAAGATTTTGCAAAGCTCATGCAGGGGGAGTTCGAGATGAGCATGATGGGAGAACTTACATTCTTCCTCAGACTTCAAATCAAACAAACAAAGGAAAAAATCTCCATCACCCAGAGTAAGTACATAAGGGAATTACTTAAAAGATTTGGAATGGAGAACTCCAAAGCAATTGGCACACCCATGAGCCCTTCATGTAAGCTTGACAAGGATGAAGAAGGTAAAAGTGTAGACTTAAAATATTATAGAGGTATGATTGGCTCTCTACTATATTTAACTACTAGCAGACCTGATATTATGTTAGTATTTGTCTTTGTGCTCGATTTCAATCTAATCCTAAAGAATCTCACTTGAATGCTGTTAAAAGAATCCTTAGATATTTGAATGGTACTCAAACTCTAGGATTATGTACTCTAAGGATCCATTAATTGATTTGATAGGATATTCAGATGCTGATTTTACTGGATGTAGATTAGATAGAAAAAATATAAGTGGAACTTGCCAATTTCTTGGAGTTAACCTAATCTCCTGGTTTAGTAAGAAACAAAATTCGATAGCACTGTTTACGACCGAGGCCGAATACATTACAGCCAGAAGTTGTTGTGCTCAAATCTTGTGGATTAAGCAACAACTCAAAGATTTTGGTATCAAACTTAATGAAACTCCCATAAGATGTGATAACACAAGTGCTATAAATCTTACTAAAAATTTAATTCAGCATTCTAGGTCCAAACATATTGAAATCAGGCATTATTTCATAAGAGAACATGTTCATAATAAAGACATAATTTTGACTATGTTTGTACTGAAAAATAATTAGCCGACATCTTTACAAAGGCCCTAAGTGAAGATAGATTCTGTGAAATTAGGAGAGAACTAGGAATCCTTGATTCATTTGCTTAAATGTCTCTCCAATCCCAAGGGATCAATGTCAAAAACTCCTTGAACTTAATTCTCACCATTTCTCTTGGGCTTAAAAGCTCAAAATTATCATTCTCATAATTGATCATTGAGCAAATATCCTTCTCCTAAAGTTTCGAATTTTTTGAAAATTGTCTCTTCATTTTTCTGAGTTTCAATGTTCCATGAGTCGACCCCTAGGGTCGACCCAAGGGCAAACTTAAAATTTTTGGCCAAAATCCCACGGGCTCCTTCTTTTTGTTGAAAACCCATCCTTTGAGCCGACCCATTCTATTGTCTTCTTCCTCCCTCCAAAACCATAGGTCCCCTTCTCTTCTTCTCCAAACCCAAGTCCTTTCCCAAGACTCTTCTTCCATCACCCCTTACACCTCAAATCGACCCTTAGGAATCGAGCTCTTCCCCTTCTCCACCCTTATTTGGAACGGATTGAGCGTGCCCTAGATTCTACCCTTCTCTTCCAAATTGGGGTATCACTCCTCCAAAAATCCCTATCCTTCCCCTAAAATCCTCTATCTCTTCACACATTTGACCTCCTAAGACCCTTTCTTGCTCTGGTGGTGGAAATGGCTCCTAAAATGAAGCTCCCACAAAGAAGGAAGTTGGTCCGCGAGTTGGAAGAAGGCGTGCGCAGGAAGAGACAGGCAACTGAGACCTCGTCAGCTTCAATCCCTGCTCCGGCATCTGCTCCAGCTTCTTCTCGATCTCCATTAAGCCCCAGTAAGATTTTCTTATCTGATAGAAAGGTAGAACCCGAGAAAAATGTAGATTTCAAATTTTTTGAAAAAGAGGGGTTCTCTATCGGTTCAAAAATCAAAGATCAAGGTTGGAGATTCTACTACTCATTTAAAGAAATTACCTATGTGGATTTGGTGAGAGAATTTTATCTGAACTTGAGCTATGGCAATGGAACAGTAACATCCACTGTTAAGGGTATAGAATTCTGTCTAGATCCAGTACTTTTGGGAGAAATTCTTCATTTACCCTGTGAGGGATACTCAAACATGAAACTCCCAGTCAAGAAGAAGGAATTAATGTGATTCTAGGAAGAACCTTCTCGGGAAGCCTAAACAAACTAGAGGCCAAGATCCTTTCCATTGAGATGAGGATACTACATCAAATGGTAACAAAGCTTTTCTTCCCTAGAAGTGGTAGACATGACCTCCTCTCAGGCTGAGACATCTGTATTATGTTTCATGTGATTACCCAAACCCCTCTAAACCTCCCAGCATTAATGATTGAGGCCATGAGAGAAACCCTGAATAGATCCAAGGCACATCTGCCTTTCGATATGGCCCTCACTTTGGTATTCAGGAGATTTGGAGTTAGTTTTGAGGGGGAGGCAGTAGCTAGGCTTTCTCACTCTGACACCATCAACCAACATACTCTGCACCGCATGGGATTTACTAGGACTGATGGTGGTTGGACTAAAGGTGTAGAAGAGAGAGCTGAGGATAGAGCTGAGGAAGAAGGACCATCTTCACCCCTCCATGACCTCAGGGCAGCATCTCCAGACATTCAGTTTGTTTCAGATCACGAGGCTGGCCCATCAGAGTCTACAAGGAGGCACACTCCAGTCCGGCAGCCAGACGCAGAGCACATCCCTCAGAGATCAGATTAGCTGATGACCAGATAGAGATGATTTCTCAACATGTGGCTTCTTTACTTTCTCGACAGTTGGGCACTTCAACTTTTGCACAGGGATCCACATCACTAGATGTATCTGATCATACATTGATCCCTCACATCTCACTGTCTTCCAGATGATTACAGATCAGTCAGCTGTATCAAGCAGCTTGAGGGTTGTGTAGTGAGACTGATTGCCAAGTATTCGACTTGCAGGGGCAAGTACTGGATCTAGTCCATCTACAGCCACATGGGGACATCACTGAGGTCTCAGACCTATCTACGGAGGCAGCCAGACTTAGAGGAGTTTTGGAGAGTGGATTTGATTTCCTGAGGAGAGAGATCAGAGGCTCTAGTGAGCATGCATACACCCAGTTCACTGCATTGCTTCAGTCTGTTTCAAGAGCCTTAAACCTTTGGACACTATCAGACTATCACTTGTAGCTCAGTCTATTGCTTCGTAGCCTTCTAGATCCTCTCACCCATCCACTCGTGCCGGCACCTCCACTCGTGGCAGAGGCAGACGGGATCGAGGTCGAGCCCTTGGTCATGATCCTTCATCTCCTCACCCCATCTCCGATTCATCTGACTCTGATCCATCCAGTCATGATCTCTACTAGATCATGTTTAGCTAGTCTTTAGTTTCAGTCTAGGAACTATCTTTTGGGCCATGTAATGACGTTGACTGATTGACTTTTGCATTTTGGTATATGTATTCGAATAACTATGTGGTATCAGTCACTTTTTGATTATAAATATATACTCTCTTGACTTTCAATGAATGACTTTCAAATTGAGTTGCTTTTAATAATGTGCATGCAACATAACTCATATCCATGATGTAAAATACTATGAATTACAATATGGTATCCAATTGATATATCTTTTATGTTTTCCATATTAAGGGGGAGTAAAACAATAAGCAATTAAGAAACAAGCAATAAGACAATAAGCAATTAAGAAACAAGAAATAAGCAAATGAGAGTAAAGAATCTCTTCAAAAGGAAGAAATAGAGAAAATATATTCAAAAAAAAGGAGAGTAAAGAATCTCTTTTGATGCTGTCAAAAAGGGGGAGAAGTAATCAAATGAGCAAATGAGATATTTTTATTTTCAAATAAATAAGCAAATTTTCAAAAGATGAGCACATTTTCAAAAGCAAATTTTGAAAATGTTAAGCAATTGAGAAATAATTAAATGAGCAAATAATTTTTTTTTTCAAATGAGCAAATTTTTAAATTGTTAAGCAATAAGCAAATTGTTAGGCAAATGAGCAACACAAGCAAATGGGCACATGTATCATGTGCCAAAGAATCAATCTTCTTTTCAAGCAAATGCATTTATAAGCAATTTTTAAATTGATAGCAAATTCTCACTTATCCTCAAACTACCTATGATGCATTTCATTCCAATACATGGCTATAATATTCAAATAATGCATCTTCATAAATTTGAAATTCATGCTCAAGGTTTTATATATTTGCTTTTGCTCAAGTATTTTGTCATCATCAAAAAAGGAGAGATTGTTGCTCCTTGGATTGATTTTGATGATTACAAAGCATTTGAAGGGGTTACTTATGATTTTCGCTTGAAAAAGATTTATTGCATTTCAGGGGCAAAATCATAATTTTACCAAACTCTGATTTGAAAGCATCAAGTGCTAGAACAAAAGATTTGTGATCCATTGGTGAAAATTTTATAATTTTTGGACATGTATTTTGAAAGATATCCATGTTTGAAAATTTGAGTCGACCCCATGAGTCGACTCATGGCACAAAGGGCTGATTGGCACGCAGAATTTTCTGACGGCACAGTCTGTGAGTCGACTCCAGGGGTCGACCCCCAGGCATGAGTCGACCCATGAGTCGACCTCTGTTGTTTTTAGGTCAAAATTACAGAACCATTATTTTCTGCTATTTTTCACAAAGGTCGACCCCATGAGTCGACCCATGAGCATGAGTTGACCCATGAGTCGACCCCTGTGACGGAAAAGTTTCGCAACGACTAGTTTTTAACCCATTTTAAGTGTATTTAATGCTCATTTAATGTAGACTAACGCTCTATTTCAGCCCAGATTGCTCTCCACCATTCTTTAAAGCTATAAAAGGAACTAAAAGGTGGGAATCATCAAGAAGAGAGATTTTTGAAAAGAGAATTTCAAGCATACTTTTCAGCCCTAAGTAAGAGCTCACTCAAAGCATTCAAGAAGCTTTTAATTCAAGCTCACCAACTCCTCAAGTGCTCATTCAAGTCTCCAACCACCTTGAAAAAATCGAAAAGAGCCTTCTTTTCTTTGAGTAAAGTGTATTTAAAGCCTCATTCGCTCATCAAAAGAAGCTTCTTTTGTATTTTCTGTGCTATTGATTGTAATACTCTGTTTGAGTTATTGTTTTTGTTTTGGAAGGATTCTAAAACAAGGGAAGGTTGATCCAAACCTTGAATCGGAGTGTATTGGGTTGGCTTGTACCTGAGAAATAAGTGGACTAGCTTGGGATAGCTAGAGTCGGAGGTTCCGACGAGTGTATTCAAGTTGAATACAAGTTAGTGGATTGGAATTCCAAGTAGAAGCTTGGGAGTGGATGTAGGTGCAAGGTTGGCACCGAACCACTATAAATCCTTTTTGTTTGTGTTGTGCCTAATTGCTCTTCTTTAGAACTTTATTCTCTTGCATTCTTGCATTTATCCATTAGCCTTGAATCAACTATACTCTCTTTATTTATTTAGCTATTGTTAAATAATTTTCATAAGATATAAGTTAAGGTTAAAATTTTTTAGAAATCCAATTCACTCCTCCTCTTGGGTTGCATAGCTGGGCAACAGTATTTTGGTTACAGACTTACTCAAAACCTTATTTAGAAGGTAATGTGCCGATTCGAGCGCATATCCCCAGAGGGAGATCGGCAGACCAGCAAACCTCATCATGGATCGAACCATGTCCAACAAGGTCTGATTCCTCCTTTCAGACACACCATTATGCTGTGGTGTTCCAGGAGGAGTCCACTGAGAGAGAATCCCATTCTCCCCAAGATATGTCAGAAACTCATTGAAAAGATATTCACCTTCTCGATCAGATCGAAGAGTTTTAATACACTTTTCAGTTTATTTTTCTACCTCATTTCGAAATAGTTTGAACATTTCAAATGAGTCTGACTTATGCTTCATTAAGTAGACATACCTATACCTCAATAGGTCGTCTGTGAAGGTTATGAAGTAGAAATATCCACCTCTTACAATTGAGCTCATGGGTCCACATACATCAGAATGCATCAGACCCAAGAGTTCACTAGCTCGCTCACCTTTTTTAGTAAAAGGTGATTTGATCATCTTCCCAAGAAGACAGGACTCACATGTTGGAAGTGATTCACAATCACCAACTTCAAAAATTCCTTCTTGAGCCAACCTGTTTATCCTATTATTATTGATATGACCTAGCCTATAGTGCCAAAGGTAGACTTCTGACATATTATCCATTCTAGAATATTTACCGGAGGTTTGAACCATATTAACAGGCTGTGATAGTAAGTAGATTCCATTATTTAGTTATCCAACAAATATTGTAACACCATTCAAAATGATATTGCAAACGTTTTCTTTTATTAAAAATTTATAACTGTACATGGCCAAAAGGCCTACAAAAATAATATTTAATAAAAAACTTAGACAATAGTGACATTCACTTAGAATTACATTACGGAAGTTGATTACAAGGTTCATGATTCCTAAAACTAGAACTGAAACTTTGCTTCCATCTCCAACGTTCAGGAACCTCTCGCCTTCATCAAATCTCCTACTGACCTGTAGACCCTGCATCAAATTACAGATATGATAAAGACTTTCGGTATCCAATACCCAGGTAGTAGTATCACAAATGAAAAAGTTGCAAGGTGTTATCATATAATTACCTTGCTTCTTCTTCAGCCTGTTCGGGTCTAGGGAGGCAATGTATAGAGGACAATTCCTCTTCCAGTGCCTCTGCTTCTTGCAAAAGAAGCACTCTGCCTGGCTCTGATCGGGCTTGTGCTTCTTGGTCTGACGCTGTGCAGACATCCCTGCATGCGGCTGCACCTTCTAATTCTTCTTCTTCTTGTTCTTCTTCCCTTTCTCAAAGGGTCGATGACCAGAAGAAGACCCTCCCACAACATTCATCAACTCCTTATGGAGCTGGTGGTCCTTCTCAAAGTTCTGCAGCAACCCCAATAAGTCGTGGTAGTTCACTGCAGGCTTTGTCATCCGAACATGAGTAAGGAAGGGGAGGAAGGACTTGGGCAAAGAATTAAGGATCGCATCCTTACTGAGCTGCTCGTGCAAGGAAAGCCCAGTTTACTTAGGCACTCAATCATTTCGATCATGTACAGTACATGATCAGTGACTGAGGCCCCATCCCTCATCCGAGCATTGAAAATGGCACAACTAGTTTTGTGCCTTTCAATGTCGTCAGGCATGCCAAAGGAGTCGTTCAATATTTGAAGCATCTCCTGCGGCTGGGCATTCTCGAACCTATGGCTGAACTCATCATTCATTACTGCCAGCATTATGCACCGAACGGTGGTGCGGTCGTTGAGCTACTTCTAGTAAGTGTCTCGGACCGTCCCTCTAGCATTCGGGGCTGGCTCCTCAGGTGCCGGATCCGTTACTACATAAAGGATCCGCTCATGCTCAAGGATGATTTTCAATTTTCGATATCAGCTATCAAAATTAGGTCCCATGAGCTTGTCATTATCTAATAATGATCGGTGCGACAGGATAGTGGCCATAGCTGCATAAAGGAAAACCAGACCTTTATTAGTATATAAATTATTAATACTAAAGACTTGGACTTTAGTCTAAAGTTTCTCTCAGTATTTTTATGAACTGGTAGCCTGAACCTCCAATTCGAGGAATTACTTTAATTTCTTAGTGGGTACTAGGATCCACACAGACCACACACAAGCCCAACTTTGGTTGGTCAACCCATGTGCATCTATGGGTAGGTTCATAACCAGTTGTTTCTCTAAACAACTTCTAGTAATTAATTTTGCCCCAAAACCTAATCAGTAGGCTTTGGCTTTCACTGAAAAGATCTGGTTAGGTCCAACCATTAACATGACTTGATTTGGTGAATCGGACCAATAAATGATCAGGCCCAACTTTGGCCGACCAACCTGACCACCATCAAAAAGACTCAACCAAATTATCATATTATGAATGATAATTCTATTAGTCAATAAGCACTAGGCCTTTGGGCCTCCAGTGATTATTAAACTAATGGACTCATTATCACTCACTTAATGGGAGGCTATGACTTAGTTATCACTATAACTTAATCATGTTTAGAGACCTAATAATTTTTGAAGATTTTATTAAAGGATAGAAGAGAAGAAATTAACCAGCCAATTTCAATCATCTCACTGACTTCACCAAGTCAGATTAAAAAGGATTTAATTAAAGTCGGTATTAGGAGCACCTAAATCAGTCACACTGATTTACCTAATGACATGGGTGAGCCCTAATCACCAAGTGATCTAATCAAAATCTAACTCACCAGGTTGGCCAGGTAAGTGAGATCAGTGGAAGGGATATGCCATTAACTCATCAGAGATCGAATCAATGCGAGTAGCTCCTAGTTAAAAATCACTGGTCAGACTGCCGAACTTATCTTAGACACCAACCGGTTCATTAGTTTTAATTTGATCAACTTAGTAAATAGGGTTTCACCGTGTAGCCATGAATTAAGTCCATCTTGGTCTAGTTAAAGGCATGGACCCATTCAACTACAACTATTGGAGTTGAGTCTAGAGTGTCCTTGACCTAATCTAATTCAACTTTTGATTAGATTTGACCAATTACTCTAATTTAGTTCATTTCTTTAAGCTAACCTTAGGTCTAACCCAATTATGGACCTAATCCATCTAACCCATTGACCCACAAGTTTGTGCAATTATCTTAGGTCTTAATTCATAATTCTAGACCAACTAGACAACACTTAATTCTTTTAATTAAGTATTTAGGTTGATGGGTCAGGATTTGGTATTTTGAAAATAATTTTTAAATTTGAAAGATTTTATTTTCTGTTCATCAAATGTGTTGACTCATTTCACAAACTGATCAGCACATTTCATAAACAGCAATCCTATTGTTAATTACATAACAAAAAATAACTCAATCAAAATAAATCATGAATATTCCTTTAGATCTAATCTAACACATTCATGATAAATTTTACAATTGAACCTTTACAATTAAGTCCTTTTGCTACTTCATCTGCATGGGATATAATCGCTCAGCACCCCTACCGTCATAGGAGAACCCCATTGAATGGGATGAGAGGATCTTTAAACCCTACTTTTCTCCTATGACGGACGACTATGGCAACCAACCCAATTAGACTACTTGCTACTTAGATCAAGTATATCTAAATATACCAATTTTAAAATTTAAAATTTAAATTTAAATTTTAAATTTTAAATTTTGAATTTTAAATTTCAAATTTTAAATTTTGAATTTCAAATTTGAAATTTCAAATAAATTTCAAATTTCAATTTTTGAATTTCAAATTTTTAAATTTTGAATTTTGAATTTCAAATTTTAAAATTTAAATTTTAAATTTTGAATTTTAAATTTTAAATTCAAACTTTTAGATTATTACTTAATCTACACATGCAAATGTATGTCATATTTTTGAACCTACTCTGATACCATTTGTAGTCAATTTCAGTGCAGGGGTAAAATGATAATTTTAAAATTTTTTTAAAATTATAATTTTACAGTAAAAATTATTAATTAATCTAATTAATTAATATATATTAACCCTACATAAGGATCTAAATATGATATATATAGCATGTATTTAAATTTAAAATTTTGAATTCTACAGTAAATATTTTACTGTTATGTATTCAGAACACATTACCTTCGTGCAGGTAGTCGATCGTCGCAGTCTGATCACCGTCAGGATAGTCTGATCATCACAATACAGCTACACAATATGTCTGATCTTCACAGATCATCCACACGAGGCTCCCGGTCTGATCGGCTCCTCCCGAATGCTAGTTCATTGTAGAACCCTTTCGACGACCGATACTGATCGAACTCCTTCGATCGATGTCTGCCGACTCTTTGGATACTTTGAATCATTAGCAAAGGTGCTTGAGAGGTTGCTGAAGCTCTCCCTAAAGTTTGATAGGCTCATGACACTCGTAGCTCACCTTCTCACTGTTGGGAAATGTGTCCCAAAAAGCCAATTGTCAAGCTGTTGACGGTTGAGCAACCAAGTATTGTAATTGATTTGTTAATAAATAAAATATATTTGATATTTTCATCATAAGCTTTCATCTTCTAATGAACTCCGTTGTTATGATGAAGTCCTTAGGACTATTTAGATTCGATAAAGAGAGGATTTATCGATTAGTCCTTAAAACTGTTCACGACCAAATGATAGGCTGTTAATAAGGACAACAGCTTCTATCGAGCATAGGTCGCTGTAGGCCATATGGGTTAGTTGTCCTCTTAATCAAGGAGTGTGGAGACACTGGTATGGCATACAGGTGAGATGTAAGGGTACATCATCATTGAACGTGACCAACTCCAGAGTATTCTGCTGTCGAGAATGTCTCTGATGGGATATAGGTATAAGTGTCCCTTAGACCTGAGATCGCCTCAGTGACTTGCAAGCAACTCACTGTGCTTTGGTACTGGACTAACTGAATTTTTAATTCAGGACGGAAGGCTTCTGGGCATAGTCAAGTACTTGCAAAGTCAGAGTGTGATCGAGATGGGATTGACCACTCCAAGAGTTGGAGAAGAATGAGTCGCTGAATTTCAATTTAGTAAAACCTTGACCAGGATAATCCATCAGATAGATTTGATATTTTGAAATACAATGTGGACAACCTGATCAGAGTTGACAGTTAAACTCTGGGGTGTCCTATGATCATTTTGGTCAAGGGGATGAATTATATGAAAACTATATCCGCATGGGTTCTAAGGATGTTGTTCTACACATTCGACCTATCCGGTCGTCGGGTACCATTGCTAGATGGTCACTTTGATTGGTATAAAATTTATTCCTATGCTACGGGCTTAGGTTTGAACCTATGAGGTCACACACATTAGAGTTCATGATCCGATCAGATGGTTGATCAACGATTAAGAATCGTTCTAGGGTTAAATGATCAATACGATTGATATTTAACCCAGTGCAAGTGTTGCAGGAGGATCTATTAGCAATTCGATTGCTGATTGGCTTAATTTGATTAAGCCAATGGGCTGAGATTAAGTCTAATTAAATATAATTTAATTAGATTTGATTTGGCTTGATTGGATCAAGTCCAATTGGTTTATTGGATAAGCCAAGTGCAAGGAAAAACTAGTCCTAGTTCAACTAGGACTTGGGTCAATCTAATTTCTAATTTGATTAGAAAATTAAATCAGATTTAAATCTAATTTAATCTGATTAAATTATGTTCTTAATTGGATTAAGACCTATTTTAATTAGGTTGATCTAATTTTGATTTGATTTAGTTGGGAAACCAAATTAAAACAAGTCATAAGACAGAATCCTAGTAAGACTAGGATTCCACCTTGCGCCACATAATCCTTCTCCACGCCCTCTCTCTTATTCAACGCCAATCATCACTTATTTTATGTAACAAAAGCCCTCTCCCAGATCTCTCCCACGTTCACAAAAGGTCTCCTCTCTTCTTTCTTACATGGAAGGTGGTTTGGATCAAATCTAAAAGGAATAAGTTTGGATTTCGAATTCTATGAGATAGAGTTTTAGAAATCCAAAACTCTTTCAATTTTGCATCGAATTTATCCAAATTTTTTTTTGAAATTTTCATGGCTTTTAGGGTATACATTGTGCACCTTTTTCTGGTAATCCATACACAAAAATATGAAGGAGGTGCTCAAGTGTTGGGCATCCCTTAACTTGCCATGTTTGGATAAGCCTTGACTAGGTGTTTGACCTAGACAAGGACTCTATCATATCTCTCTATATAAGATGAGTTTCTTTATAAAATTTTATAGAACGTTAGAGATTTGAGAGGCCTTTGTGCCATCCAAAAATTAGAAAGAAATACCTTTGGGTCATGGAGATATAAAAGATGCAAGTTTGGGTGTCTAGAGAGAAAAACGTGAAGAAGAAGAGGGTCTTCTTCTAGGGTTTTTGTTTTCATATCTTTCCTCCCTCCATCTTGAGTTTCCTGAGAGCATCTCAGATCTGAAACTCCTCCTTCTACTTTTCATCTTTGGAAGAGTCCAAATCAAGAAGAAGAGGTACCTGATCAACCATCAAAGAAGGATCAGCGCAGTACTAGCATACTGTGCTGATTTCCTGAAGCAGGACTTCTGATCGAGATTCGTAGGCTCGTGTGGACGACTCCTAGAGGCCGGATGCATGTACGGCTTGCAACATCATCCTTAAGCCTGGATCAGCAAGGTTAGAGCGTCTAACTTGCAAGGTAATAGATCTGATCTATTGTTTAATACATACATTAGATGTGGTATAGAAACATGTTGATATGATCAACATGTGGTTCATGCTATATTTATATATTTTAATTTTTGATTTAATGCTATGTAATAATCATGTAATAGGATCTTAGATCTAAAAATTCTCTGATTTTAAAAAATAAATTTTGATTTATTTTAGTCTTCCGCTGTATGATCTTGAAAAAGTTTCAAGATCTAACCCTGAAACCCTAGATCTGGTTCCTACAATTGGTATCAGAGCCTAGGTTCTTTATTACATGATTATTTATACATGCTTAGATTATTTTTTAGATTAGATCTAATTTATAATCTGATTATTAAATCTAAAATTAAAATTTTAGATCAATCACAAACTGCAAGATTGTCCTGCTGTAAGGTTTACCCCTTACAGTGCAAAGGTTGTCCTAGTTTGTGTAGATCTATCTTTAATCATAAATTTGTTAGATATAATCTAGATTAAATTTATGATTTATTAGATTTAAAAGATGTTTAAATCTGAAATAAAATCTCTTTGTTAATAATTTTTGTGCAAAGAAATTGTTTAAAGTTGAAATTATTTCAATTACATGAACCTGTTTAGATTAGATCTAAAGTAGTTTCATGTTTATTTCACTTGCATCTTGATTATGAATCAAACATGCAATATGGTTGGTAGAATTATATTATAAAATTATTTTACAAATATGAAAATTATTTTTTGAAAAGCGAAACCTAACCCTCAGCCCAAAACTTAATTAAGAATTAAGAAGTTGTTTGAATAGGTTCTAGGATTGTGAATTGAAGAACCTAAGATACAAACCATAACACATTGGGTTAATGGGTTAGCGAGAATTAGGTCCATTAATTGGGTTAGACCTATGGTTAGATTGAAGATGGACTTAATTAGAGAATTGACTAAATCTAATCAATTGTTGTCTTAGATTAGATCAAGGATTCTCTAGATCAATTACAATAGTTGTAGTTGGTCAAGTCCATGTCTTTAACGAGAACCAAATGGACTTGATTCTTGGCTAAGCGGTCTAGCACGAACTGTTAGGTTGATCTAATCGAAACTAATTAAACCAGTTGGTGTCTAAGGTAAACCAGATCGGTGGTTTTTAATTGGGAGCCCGCTTACCTGGCCATTTCTGATGATGTCTAAGGCAAGCTTTGGCAGACCCTCCCACTGATCGAACTTACCTGGCCTCTTGGTGAAATTATGTTTTGATCGGATCACTTGACTATTCGAGCTGACCCATGTCAGCTAGGTAAATCAGTGTGACTGATTTAGGTGCTCCTAGACCAGCCCTGGTCTCCCTTAAGCTGACTAGGTGAAGCCAGTGGGAGGATCATGATAAGCTGGTTCATCTGACTTCATCCTCTATATTATTTAAATCTTCTAAAATTATTAGGTCCTTAAAATAATAAAGTTATGGAGATAACTGAATCATAGCCTCCCATTAAGGTGTTTGATAATGAGTCCATTAACTCAATAATCATTGCAGACCCAAAGGCCTGGTGCTTGTTGACTAATGGAATTATCACTCATCATATGACGACTTAGAAGTGTCTCTCTAATGGTAGTTAAGTGAGCCAACCAAAGTTGGGCTTAATCATTCGTTGGTTAGATACACCATGTATGATCATGTTAATGGTTGGACCTAACTGGATCCTTACAGTGGAGGCCAAAGCCTACTGATTAGGTTTCTGGGGCAAAATTAAAATTACTAGAAATTATTTAGAGAAACAATTGGTTATGAACCTACCCCTAGATGTACATGGGTTGGCCAACCAAAGTTGGGCTTGTGTGCAGTCTAAGTGGATTCTAGTACCCGCTAAAGAATTAGGGTAATTCCTCGAATTGGAGGTAGAGGCTACCAATTCGAATAAAATAGTGGGAGAAATCTTTTGATTAAAGTCCAAATCTTTAGGTTTAATGAATCAATTACTAATTAGGTTATGGTTTTTCTTTGTGCAAATATGGCCACTTCCCTATCGCTCCGATCATTGTTGGACAATGATAAGTTGGTGGGACCCAATTTCGGTAGCTGGTACCGAAAGTTGAAGATAGTCCTGGAGCATGAACGGATCCTATATGTGATAATGGATCCTGCACCTGAGGAGCCAGCTGTCAATGCACGTGGAACAGTCAAAGACACTTACCAGAAGTGGCTCAGTGACTGGACCACGGTGCGCTGTATCATGCTGGCTGCTATGACCGACGAGTTCAGTCACAGATTCGAGACGGCTCAGCCAAAGGACATGCTTCAAGTGTTGGAGGATGCCTTTGGCACACCCGATGACGTGGAGAGGCACAAGACTAGTTGTGCCATCTTCAACGCCAAAATGCGGGATGGTGCCTCTGTCACTGATCATGTATTGTACATGATCGAGCTGATGGAATGATTGAGCAAGCTCGGCTTTCCCTTGCATGAGCAGCTTGGGAAAGATGCAATACTGAACTCGCTGCCCAAGTCTTATCTCCCATTCCTCACTCATTATAGAATGACAAAGCCTGAAGTAAACTACCACGGATTACTGGGGTTACTTCAGAACTTTGAGAAAGATCACCAACTCCATAAGGAGTCGGTGAACTTAGTGGGAGGTTCGCCTTCTGGTTCTCGACCCTTTAAGAAAGGGAAGAAGAACAAGAAGAAGAAAGTGAAGAAGGTGCAAGTTCAGGCTGGGACATCTGTGCAGTGTCAGACCAAAAAGATCAAACCCGATAAGACTCAAGCTGAATGCTTCTTTTGCAAGAAGCGGGGGCACTGGAAGAGGAACTGTCCCCAGTACATTGCCTCCCTAGACCCGAACAGGCAGAGAAAGTAGCAAGTTGTTGCTGGGCAAGATATTTATATGATAACTCCTTGCAATTTCTCTATTTGTGATATAACTGACTAGGTATTGGATACCGGTAGCCCTTACCATATTTGCAATTCGTTGCAGGGGTTGCAGGTCAGTAGGAGATTCGAGCAAGGCGAGAGGTTCCTGAACGTTGGAGATGGAAGACCAGTTCCAGTTCTAGCATTAGGAATCTTGAAACTTGTATTTGAATCCCATATCGTTGTTCTTAATGATTGTCATTTCTGTCCCAGTTTCTTTTTAAATGTCATTTCTGTAGGTCTTCTGGCCAAAAATGATTATGAAATTTCAATAAAGAAACAAATTTGTAATATCATTGAGAATGGTGTTACTATTTTTTGTGGACATTTGAACAATGGTGTGTATATGTTATCACAACCTGTTAATATAGTCTATTCAACTGGCAAGCACCCTAGATTAGATAGTGTGTCAGATATCTACTTATGGCACTGTAGGCTAGGTCATATAAACAAGAACAGAATAAACAGGTTGACTCAAGAGGAAATCCTCGAAGTTAGTGATTGTGAATCACTTCCAACCTGTGAGTCATGTCTTCTTGATAAAATGACCAAGTCACCTTTTACTGGAAAAGGTGAGAGAGCTACTGAGCTCTTGGGCCTAGTACATACTGATGTATGCGGGCCCATGAGCACCAGTGCTAGAGGTGGATATTTCTACTTCATAACTTTTACGGATGACCTATCTCGATATGGATATGTCTATCTGATGAAACATAAGTCGGATTCATTTGAAATATTCAAACGATTCCGAAGTGAAGTAGAAAAACAAACTGGGAAGAGTATTAAAACTCTTCAATTGATCGAGGAGGAGAATACCTTTCTAGTGAATTTCTCACATATCTAGGAGAGAATGAGATTCTCTCCCAATGGACTCCTCCAGGAACACCACAGCATAATGGTGTGTCTGAAAGGAGGAATCGGACTTTGTTAGATATGGTCCGATCCATGATGGGTTTTGCTAGCTTGCCGATATCCTTCTGGGGATATGCACTCGAATCAGCCAGTTATCTGTTAAATAGGGTTCCAAGTAAGTCTGTAATTAAGACTCCATATGAGATATGGATGGAACGTAAGCTAGCACTTCACACCTTAGGGTCTGGGGGTGCCCGGCCTATGTCAAACGATTAGTCACAGATAAACTTGGACCTAGATCTGACAAATGCTCATTCATAGGGTACCCCAAAGAGACAAAAGGATATTTTTTCTACCATGCTGATAAACAAAAGGTGTTCGTCAACCTTAAGGCAATCTTTTTAGAAAAGGAGTTCCTTGGAGAAGGAACCGTTGCCTCTAAGATTGAACTTGATGAAGTTCAACAGGTAGAAGGACTGACACCAATAGCTGAACCTGAGTCTGTTATGATTAGATCATATTCGGATCCCAATGTACCTGCACCATTAAGGCGATCTGGTAGAGTACCGCGTCAATCGACAGATACTACGATTTCTTGGTCCGAGATGGTGATCCCATCGAACTTGATGAGAATAATGAGGATCCGATCACCTATATGGATGCAATGCAGAGACCTGATTCTGAAAAATGGCTTGAAGCCATGAAATCCGAAATGAAGTCCATGAAGGTCAATGATGTATGGACATTGGTTGACCCACCTGAAGGGGTTAAACCCATTGGGTGTAAATGGGTCTTCAAAAGGAAGAGGGGCGCAGACGGAAAGGTGGAGACCTATAAAGCCCATCTGGTAGCCAAGGGGTATCGTCAACGTTATGGTATTGACTATGACGAGATGTTTTCCCCTGTGACAATGCTCAAAACTATTCGGATAATGTTGCAATAGCTGCCCATCTAGATTATGAGATCTGGTAGATGGATGTAAAGACAGCTTTCCTGAATGGAGAGCTGACCGAAGAGGTGTATATGATACAACCTGAGGGGTTTACATCCACGATGAGTCCAAGGTGTGCAAGCTTCAAAGATCCATTTATGGATTGAAGCAAGCTTCTCGGAGTTGGAACATGCATTTTGATAAGGTGATCAAAACGTATGGCTTCATTAAGAATGGAGAAGAGCCCTGCATCTATAAATGGGCAAATGGTCCAGTTGTGGTATTCCTTATCTTGTACGTGGATGACATTCTCTTAATCGGAAATGACATCCCCGCACTACAGGGAATAAAAGTTTGGTTGTCATCACAGTTCTCCATGAAGAACTTGGGTGAAGCATCCTACATCCTAGGGATGAAGATCTATAGGGATAGATCTAAAAGGATGCTTGGGTTATCCCAGTCCATGTACATAGACACTGTGCTGAAGAGGTTCAGCATGGAGAATTCCAAGAAGGGCTATCTACCGATAGGCCAAAAAATTTCTCTCTCTAAGAAGGATTGTCCGACAACTCCTGAAGAGAGAGAGCATATGAGTAGAGTCCCATATGCTTCAGCCGTGGGATCTATCATGTACGCCATGACATGTACAAGACCAGATGTGGCATACTCACTAGGAGTAGTGAGTATCTTAGTGAGTAGATACCAATCTGATCCTGGAGAAAACCACTGGAAAGTGGTTAAAGCCATCCTTAAGTATTTGAGAAATACTAAGGACTAATGGTTGGTTTATGGCAAGTCAGATCTGAAACTTGTGGGGTTCACAGACTCTAGCTTTCAATCTGACCATGATGACAGCAGGAGCGTGTCGGGTTATATCTTTACTCTGAATGATGGAGCCATCTGCTGGAAGAGTTCCAAGCAGCATACTG